>NW_023618491.1:45000-46882 GCF_015220745.1 Sebastes umbrosus | reverse complement strand
ATCAGCACTTCGTATACACACATGCAGCACATGCAGGATCTGTATGGTGGCTGCGCCGTTGGTAGACAGAGTGTGTGTTTCTCATGCTTCGATTCCATCTATTGTCCCGTATATAAATGTGTCTGCTGGTCTCTCTGCATCCATATTGCTGGCGATGCCGTCCATCGCCTCTCCCTGACACCCTCACTTTTATTCCCTGGCTCTCAAACACTAGCTCTGGGCTTTAATGGCACATATTTCCTGGGCCCGGCTGAAACGGGATGCATCTTCTCCTTGTTAGGTTGATAAATAACCGGGCTGCCGGGAAAGTGCTGAATTTGAGCTTTCAGCCTCTATTTTCTGCTGGATGACATTAATTTTAAGTGCTGAGAAGGAGCTAACTAATACAGACAAATAAATAAGGAGGAGGAAGGGAGGGTGCAGAGGTGCTGGAGTCACTCTGCTGTCCCCCCCCCACCTGGTTGCCTGTTTATACACACAAGCATTCATATATGCAATATGCAAAACCTGCAAAAATATACAATACACACACACGTAGTTTCTCAATAGATGCTTCTGTTGTTCAATCCTGTTCTTAGTGCAGAGGTCAAATGTTGAACATGTTTCAGGTAGACAGACAGCCTGTCAGGTAGACGGTCCGATCGGCTCCGTGCTTCTCTATCTACCGTCTGCCTCCGTCCCTCGTCTCTGTCTGTCTCCTGAATTCTGTGTTTCATCAGAAAAACAGGTTAGTGGCGGATCACAGCGCACAACACTATGGATAAATTATATGAGCTTACAGCGACAAAACAGAGATCAGGTTTGTGTGTAAGTAGCTCGTTAATGGATTGCAATTTAAACATTGAGAGGGGGGCGGTGAGGGGGGGGGGGGGGGGGGGGGGGGGGGTAATTATTGTTGCAGAAAAGATGAGAAAAAAGTTGTTTTCTAGCTAAAACACTGATATTAAAGTATGTTTAAGCTGGATGAATCACGGTTGAATTATATTAATTCAGTATTTATGTGTGTGCACTGCGACAGCCTGAGATCAGATCAGATTCTCTCTTTGTCTCAACTTCATCAGCTTCATCAGCTTCTCTACCTTGACTTTACTTTAGAAATGATCAAGCTGCAGTGGAGCAAAATAGAAACAAAATAAATAGATCTT
The DNA here is from genome assembly GCF_015220745.1 of Sebastes umbrosus. NCBI lineage: Eukaryota > Metazoa > Chordata > Actinopteri > Perciformes > Sebastidae > Sebastes > Sebastes umbrosus. The sequence continues at coordinate 45,737 of NW_023618491.1, read as the reverse complement.
CCAAATATCAACGTTTGTCATATTTTGCTTTTTATTTTTCATCTTGTTGCCTGAACATTTATTTTGCTGTTGTTTCTCTTTAGTTTAATTTAATTTCACTTTTTCCCAATTTACAAGTTTGAACCCACAAAACCCTTTAGATGACTTCACATTAGGAAAAGCATTTGTCACATGACAGCAGCAAAAGCACAGCAATAAAATTGTTTTACTGCCGGTCTATAAACAAGGAACACGAGGATGTCGTCAGAACGTGCACGGCTCCGCTGATGACCAGAATCTACTTTCATCACTCACAACGTGTGAAATTAAAACACACAAACATCCTGTATCTGATATATTTTAAATGCTTTTCATCAAACATGTATTCACTCCTGTTCCTTCACATTCACGATTTATTCCACAAATTCATGTAAGCTGCACACACACACACACACACACACACACACACACACACACACACACAGCAGAGGTGTGTGTGTAACACAACACAATGAAATGGCTTCGGCGGAGACACCTCATACATTATTTTAACAATGTGTAGCGCGGTGAATAAAAAGGTCAGTGGTTGAGAACTGGCTCCGTGTAACAATAAGAAGCATGGCCGTCAGTCAGCTGAGAGGAGGAAACGCACGTGATAGATTCTACTGTACCCTCTGTGTGTGTGTGTGTGTGTGTGTTTATGGGGCACCGTTGTGAAACACCTTATAACAATAGATTTCCTTGGTCTATCATTATTG
>NW_023618491.1:0-40000 GCF_015220745.1 Sebastes umbrosus | reverse complement strand
CCAACAATCTGCCAGGTCTCCCTGAACACTCCATCACTAACCATCACGTCACCGAGTGCAGTGTAGATGCACATTTGGATCGGCGTGTATTGTGATGACTTTGCCTTTAAAGCTGCACACACACACAAACCCGTCCTGCTCGTACAGTTCAGAGGGATCAAAGGTTACGAGTAAACTCCATCGACCGGTTCTGGACGTGGAGGTTATGCATATGTTTACTGAACCTCACCTGAGTGAATTAGCTTGAAGTATTTGCATACTGCAGCGTTTAGGATCGTCCTTTGTTCGCTGTTCTGGAGGCCGGCGTACGGCGAGCAAAGTGGAGATGGAAGAAGGAGAGAAAGAAAGGGAACACGCTCGCTCCGAGCAGATAGAGGATGTGTGTATGCGAGGATGCTTAAGAGACGGCGAGATGAAAAGAGTGATAATTCTCCTGCTACCCTGAGGCCTCTCACAGCCTCGCGGGCTCCCTATAGGTCCCCTGACGTACGCTTTAGCAGAACGCCGGGCCTGAGCTAATTGGCCCCCGTGATAACACCGCAGAGAAAGCCAATGTGTGTGTGTTTGTGTTTTGGTATTACAACGCCACTGAAAGCTTACATTTTCTACAAGTAATAATTTATTGGTTTGTAATTCTGCTTTGAAGGGTGTTTGATTTGTAAGCTGTGAGGACATTTATTATGATCTCAGCTCATTGAAGTCGGAGAAAGACAATTAAAGCGTATACACGAGTTCAAAGCGCTGCTTCAATCTTTAAACAGCTTGTTTCTCTCTAATTGTTTCATTATCTCAGTGTGCTTATTAAATGTGCGATAATTGTTAATTACCACATGAGGATTTGTAAAGGATTTGTCTTGAGTATCAAAACAAATTAATTAAACTAAACACATTTAAAACAACAGCAATGATAACAGCAGGTGCAGCGTGTGTGTGTGTGTGTGTGTGTGTGTGTGTGTGTGTGTGTGTGTGTGTGTGTGTGTGTGTGTGTGTGTGTGCGCGCACATCCACATTTCCAATGCTTTGCCTGTTTGTTTGAATCTCTTTGTTTAATTGAGATTCATAGGAGGAATTTCAATGAGATTCAAATGAGATTCAGAGCTAATTGTAGCAGCTCAGGTAATATGCAGATAGATTTAACGATGATTCAGTGGATCTCGCCGTCTAACGAGAGTTTGATTGGACCGTTGGAAGACACTGGCTGAAATCATTACTGGGGTTTGAGAGAAAAGCAGCAAAGAGGAGCATTTGAGGGTAAATACAATTATTTTTTTCCAAAATTACAGTTTTCTCATAACACCATTTTAAATTTAATTTAGAGAAATCCATGCTTTGTCATAATGTGGTGTGTTAAAACCAAAAAACAACAAAAACATCTGCAAAATGAATGCAATGTTTAAAAGAGTTGAGTCTCTCTGAGGCCTGGATCAAGTGTCAGTAAAGATTTAGTTCAGGATAAATCCTCCAATGAATGATCTCAAAGTGAGCCCACTGTACTGTACATCGACTCCAGACACACTCACCAGTTTACTCTGTGTAAGAATCCAGCTGCTCACGACAGCTGGGACATTATAAGTAAATAAAACGCAGCACACACACACATGCACACACGTCAACACTTATTCTTCTGTATCCTTCCATACATGAGCAACGAGTTGTTTCTCTCCCTCTCTCCTGCTGTACATACGCCCGGGCAGATGTGCACTGCTGGATACTGTATATTTATCTATAGTATGTTTACCATAATTAAATTGATGGGAAAAGGCGTTATGCACTAATCAGTGTGTGGGTGTGTTGGAGCGTAGAGGGAGTGTGGCCTTACATTTCAGATAAGAAATTCATGGTTGCAAAGGCATCTGGATTCTTATTTCCTACTATAAAGATTCTCCTCTGCAGGGTGGTAATCCTAACCCTAACCCTAATCCTAACCCTCTGCAGGGTGGTAACCCTAACCCTAATCCTAACCCTCCTCTGCAGGGTGGTAATCCTAACCCTAACCCTAATCCTAACCCTCTGCAGGGTGGTAATCCTAACCCTAACCCTAATCCTAACCCTCTGCAGGGTGGTAATCCTAACCCTAAACCTCCTCTGCAGGGTGACAATCCTAACCCTAACCCTAATCCTAACCCTCTGCAGGGTGGTAACCCTAACCCTAACCCTAATCCTAACCCTCTGCAGGGTGGTAATCTTAACCCTAACCCTAATCCTAACCCTCTGCAGGGTGGTAACCCTAACCCTAATCCTAACCCTCCTCTGCAGGGTGGTAATCCTAACCCTAACCCTAATCCTAACCCTCTGCAGGGTGGTAATCCTAACCCTAAACCTCCTCTGCAGGGTGATAATCCTAACCCTAACGCTAATCCTAACCCTCTGCAGGGTGGTAACCCTAACCCTAACCCTAATCCTAACCCTCTGCAGGGTGGTAATCCTAACCCTAACCCTAATCCTAACCCTCTGCAGGGTGGTAATCCTAACCCTAACCCTAATCCTAACCCTCTGCAGGGTGGTAATCCTAACCCTAACCCTCCTCTGCAGGGTGGTAATCCTAACCCTAACCCTAACCCTAATCCTAACCCTAATCCTAATCCTAACCCTAACCCTAATCCTAACCCTAACCCTAACCCTAATCCTAACCCTAACCCTAATCCTAATCCTAATCCTAACCCTAACCCTAACCCTAACCCTAACCCTCCTCTGCAGGGTGGTAATCCTAACCCTAACCCTAATCCTAACCCTAACCCTAACCCTAATCCTAATCCTAACCCTAACCCTAACCCTAACCCTCCTCTGCAGGGTGGTAACCCTAACCCTAACCCTCCTCTGCAGGGTGGTAATCCTAACCCTAACCCTAACCCTAATCCTAATCCTAATCCTAACCCTAACCCTAACCCTAAACCTCCTCTGCAGGGTGGTAACCCTAACCCTAACCCTCTGCAGGGTGGTAACCCTAACCCTAACCCTCTGCAGGGTGGTAACCCTAACCCTAACCCTAAACCTCCTCTGCAAGGTGGTAACCCTAATCCTAACCCTCCTCTGCAGGGTGGTAATCCTAACCCTAACCCTCTGCAGGGTGGTAATCCTAACCCTAACCCTCCTCTGCAGGGTGGTAATCCTAACCCTAACCCTCTGCAGGGTGGTAATCCTAACCCTAACCCTCCTCTGCAGGGTGGTAATCCTAACCCTAACCCTAACCCTCCTCTGCAGGGTGGTAACCCTAACCCTAACCCTAACCCTCCTCTGCAGGGTGGTAATCCTAACCCTAACCCTCTGCAGGGTGGTAACCCTAATCCTAACCCTCCTCTGCAGGGTGGTAATCCTAACCCTAACCCTCTGCAGGGTGGTAACCCTAACCCTAACCCTAACCCTCCTCTGCAGGGTGGTAACCCTAACCCTAACCCTAATCCTCCTCTGCAGGGTGGTAATCCTAACCCTAACCCTCTGCAGGGTGGTAACCCTAATCCTAACCCTCCTCTGCAGGGTGGTAATCCTAACCCTAACCCTCTGCAGGGTGGTAACCCTAATCCTAACCCTCCTCTGCAGGGTGGTAATCCTAACCCTAACCCTCTGCAGGGTGGTAACCCTAACCCTAACCCTAACCCTCCTCTGCAGGGTGGTAACCCTAATCCTAACCCTCCTCTGCAGGGTGGTAATCCTAACCCTAACCCTCTGCAGGGTGGTAACCCTAACCCTAACCCTCCTCTGCAGGGTGGTAACCCTAACCCTAACCCTAACCCTAACCACCCATTAGTAATTCCTAATGGAGAGGCGATGTCTTCCAGTGGGACCTGATTTCAGAATAAATGATGTACTATAACCAACATCGAGAGAGAAATACTTGTTTAATCCCGTCTGAACTAGGCCATGAATCACACATATGATGTTTGTCAATTTAAAACACATTTTGCAGGTTAAGAAAGTCTCAGTTTGTCATAGTATCATTTAGTTTGATGGTTTTTGTACCTGTATTTAAAGAGGTTAGTCCCATTGAGATTAAGAACCTCTATGTTAAACCGATCAGTGAACTAACCTAGCTATGACCACGCACAAATGAAACGTTATCTGACCTGATGTGTTTCCATCCAGAGACTCCTGGTCTTCTTATCAGCCGGGAAGAGAAAGAAGGATTGGACATGTTGCTGGTGTGAGTTCATCCCAGTAGGAAACACACCGGCAGCGTAGCTTCAGCGAGAGAGACGCCACTTACGTATCACAGTCTGATGCTTCAACAGTTTTACAACAAACTGAAACTTTCTTGACGTTTAAAATTATTTTTAAATTGACAAAAATCATCCGCGTGATTCACGGCGCAATTCAGACGGGATCAAAAACATTTGTCTTTTGACGTTAACTACCGTTCAAATAATTTCAAAGGTCCCATTGTGGTCCACCTGAGGGGGGAGGGGGGGGGGACCTCGCCTCCTTATAACGGCCTAAATCTAATATATAATCCCAATACTATAAGGTTTCTGATATTACACTCTGAGGGAGAGTGTATTGCTAAACACTTGCATGGCCATGACTACAGACTCTATAGACACAACCAAGCTCACATACACACACGCAGAGCATCTACATATCAGCCATACATTCACAGTCATTAAAACGGGGCTTATACAGCAGGTAGCATGAGCACACATAAACTACAGGCATGTTAATGAGGCTCAGCAGTAGGCACGAGGCTCTCTCTACTGTACGACTGCAGTATTGATAGATGCTGCAGAGCCCGACTTTACCGTCCCACTTTATTTCAATTAGCTCACAGGAAGCAGGAAATAACCTGCAAATCAATTGTCATTTCTACGGGGCCGAGGCTGCGGGCCCAGATTCACTTTGTCCACCAATAAAAGATGATGTAGCCGTGAAGAAGATTAAAGGGAAATGTCCTCCTCACGTACTCACACACTGCTGTACTGTATATCATTAGTGTGGGATGCTCAGTGCCTTTAAGGCTGTTAGGGTTCTCTTCACGGTGTACACGCTTGTTTAGCATGTGGTTTCCTACACATCTCAGAATGCTGCTTTATACAACGTGTTGCATTTTGAGTCAACTCCAAAGTCAAATCTCTTCATCGCTTCTGGATTTTTCTATTCCAAAGCAAAAAGGAGAGGAGTTCACACCTGAACCTGGATAACATGTTTATATCAGTTAAAGCTGCAGTCGGTAGAAACGGAGCAAATGTGATTCAAAAAAGTTATTTTTATAAAACGGTCGCTATATCGTGACAGTAGTACATAAGACCTGAAAACAATCATGTTCCTCTGTGTCCTCCGGTGCTCCTAATGGCATCTGCAAGATTTCACAGACCGGAGGAAAACAAGCAGTCAGAGCTGATCTGAGGTCTGCTGTCTCTGAGCAGCTGTCAATCACTCTGAACTCCGATCAGACGGTGAAACTAGGCAGCACTGATCAGATATGAATCAATATTCTGTTACGTTAATGCCTATTTCTCTCCTCTCAGAATCATCTTGTAGTGCACGGTTTAGCTGTAGATGAGAAAGTTTGTGACCCGGCAGCCATGTTGAGATCAGTTGAGGAAATACCAAGCACCGCCCACCAGCCGGAGCACAGCCAATAGGAACGCTCTCTCTCTCTCTGAAATGACCTGTGATTGGTCAAAGTCTCCCGTCACGGGCTAGATGTTGTAAAGCCTGAAAACAGAGCCATGAGGAGGAGCAGAAGTCTAGTTCTCTCTCAGAACACTTCAATTACAATATGATGAAAGGTTATTATGGGATTTTTGCCCAATGATGCCAAAAATATTCTGCCTACTGCAGCTTTAATTTATGATCTGAACTCCTACCCATGATTTTCGAGGTGTTTGCAAAGACACCAACAACAAAAGGCAATGTGCACATTTCTTCTGCTCCTAAAATAGATTTGCCATTGAAATAAGTTGTGTTATGGTGGACAGTAGGGCGCTGCCTTCAATCAGCCTTGGAATCACGCAACAAAAAGAAATGTGTTGAATGTGCAGAAGAGCAAGAAACTGTTTATGCAGCGTGAAAAAACTACAGCTGGGGAGGGTTGAGAAAGGGAGGTCAATATGGATTGCAGCCGAGCAAGATATAGTAGGTTATATGGTGTATGATCATATCAGAAAACACAGTCATGTATGCACCCCACTTTACAGCACATCACACACACACACACACACACACACACACACACACTCACCTGAAAGCAGCGGGATGCGCCGCAGTGTGATTTGTTTGTGTTGTTGGTGCAGTGGACTGAAGCGATGGAGGTAGTAACTGTTTGATGGTAGGCTTTATGGAGACACTATATAACGCCGGTGACAGTTTATTCAGTGCATGTCAGGAAGAGGGGGATTTGTGACACTACAATGGCTGGGACACTCCTGCAGCCCCGTGCACTTATGCATCCACCATTCACAGCTCCGCAGGGGAAATGAGATGTGAATCTGTTTGCATGTTAAATGTCATAGAGCTGTGTGCAGTATAACGCTGAAACAAGGCTGTAATTCTATAATACAACAGGTACTAAACTCACATGCTGGGGAATTGACCAAAATATCTCTTTTTCTAATTTGAGCTGCTGATTTGAATGTAACATCACACTCAACCCTGCGACATGCTGGAGTAGACACGATGTCTGAAACAGTTTAATGAGAGATTCTTCCTCTGCTCCGGTGGCAGGCGATTGGACAGCAGACTGAGATCGTTAGACAGGACATTTTCTTTACAGAAAAATAAATTCTGCCTTCTTTTTGCACTAACTTTTTGTCCAGCTAGTTATTCCCCGAGGTCCATTAGGCGAGTTCTCATTGGTTCTCCTCTCGGCTGGATGCTATTAGACCTGGGATTGGGTATTGAATTAGCCTGCTGATTGGGTATTGAAGGAGTGAAGACTGATGAGAGGATTTGGCTAAGCTTTCTTCTCCAAACCTCATTACTCACACTCACACTCAAAGAGAGCAGAGCTGGAAGACACACACAGACATTTGAGTCCTGCTAAAACTCACACTTTTCAAAGGAAGATTTAACAACTTAAACATCTTCCCACTCCACCAATCGCCTGCAGGTAGAGGACAGGTCATTCCTCACAAAATACACCTGCATCGCTCTCTTAGCTCACCTTTCACACACGCTGCAGACAGAACACGATCAAAACTGCTAAACAAATAGACGATATGATGCATGAGCAGGTGCTGCAGAGACCGGAGACGCTGGGAGACAACCTTTCTGTAGAAAGACAGCGCTGTCGGCCCGAGAGAGTGCTGCTAAAGAGAGGGATGTGTGAAAGGCTTTGGGCTGATTTATGCTGTGTTTCATCCCACAATAAAGATTATGGATGATGATATTGATTTAGCCGGGGCTGTGGCCATGACTGGACTCTCAGGTTGGGAGAAAAGAGAATTTAGCTCATTATCATTCTCCGACACAGTGAGGAAGCCTTTCTCTCGCCGTGTGTGTGTGTGTGTGGATAAATGTGTGTCTCTATATATGTGTACCAGAGTCTTAGATCATCCTCTGTATTAGCAGCACGACTCTTCCCTCCTTTAGTGTTTGTGAGAGTGTTGAACCTCATCCTGTCCTCCTCTTTCACGAGCAGCAGGCGTTCCCAGCAGCGCAGCGGAGCGACCGGGAGGGAGGGATGAAGTTATTGACTCCACTTTGATTTAACCTCTCCTGCCTGATCCTCAGAAGCACACAGACACATGCAGATTGGGGAATTCTCAAAATAACAGCTGCCTTCTCAGGGATGTGCACGTTAAGGGATGTGCACGTTAAGAGATGTGCATGTTAAGGGATGCAAGTCCGAATTTATTTCAGGCTTCTAATTTTGGATGTATTTGTATATATCAGTAGTGGAAGTAGTAATACATTTTCCTTGTACTCAGCACAGCTCTAAAATGTTCCTATAAACAAGCCTCCCAACGTATCCTCATTCAACGCTTCATATCATATCTTATGAAGGTCCATTCGTCAATTTCAGTCTTTTCAAAATAAACAAATCTTCACAAGAAACAACTTGTTTAGATTTAGGCAACTAAACTACTTAGTTAGGTTTAGGAAAAGATCGTCATTTGGGTTCAAATATCTACGGAAGTGGCGTAACGTAAGTACATATACACGTGACAAAGAAATCAATGTTGCCTTGTGGCTTCACACGGGACATGAACAGCCCACCCGTCCAGCCCGACCTCCTCCTTACGCCGTGTTTGTTGCTCTTTATACTCCCGGACAGTTACCTGGATTACATAGGCTACGAATTGATTTCTTGGGATATATACTAATTTCAGTTCATTTACTTTTTGTAGGTATAGCTAAGAACGGTGTATGAGAACAGCCTGAGCCTCCACACCCACACGTCACAACATCTGTATTGAACAGAAAACAAAGCAGCCAGACAATGTTGTGATGGTGTTTACTGACCATCGGCCACCAGCTGAGCTCTGGTTCCACAGGGTTCACACCCCCTCGGAACAAAACACCACCGAGGCTAAAATAACAAACCGGCTAGGAACAAACAAGTTACGAGGAGGTGTGTTTCTCCTCTTTTGGCTTAGTCCTCTCCACACTCCCAACCGCTGCACCAAGCTAACCCTTCCCGGACGAGTGTGTCCCCTGAACCCACCACAGAAACTCAACGGTTAACTCGCCATTAAAACTCTGGGAAGACAGCAATAACAAAGTGTTACTGTAGTGGAACTACCACATTACTGTAACATGTTACTAAGTCATGTATTATTGCCCAACACTGATTAATAGAATAGAATTCCTGATGCACTATCATGCATTATCATGTAGCTAGGGCCCGCTCAGCCCGGAAACGGAAACGGTGGTGCGTTGAACGCCCTGTTGTGTTAAACAAGCATTGCGACTTCGGCAGCTGAGAAGGCCGTAGAAGTCTTTCTTTGCATTCTTTTCAAAGAATGTTCGTAGCCTGATCAAACAGATTTAAATGTCTTTACAAAATGCACCTGATGTTACGTCACTTCCCTAGAACAGCAGAGAACATCCCACTCGAGTGACGGGGAATGTGCAAACTGTGCTTCCTAATTACAGTGATCCAACATCTGCCTTCTGGATGACAAGGCAAACAATCCAGGTGAAGGATGATCCTCTTCTTACCTTGGAGACTGTGTTACGATCTATGTGAGCTAATGATCTTATTATGGTTTATATACACGTTGCTGCTGTTTGCTCTGACGTAGCTCAAAGCCCGTCGCAGACCGTTTCACACCGTGTTCAGATGGAACGTGATCCTGATCAACATTAACACATTTGTTTTGTATGTACAAACTATGTTGTAGTGTCAAAAGTACAATATTCTCCTCTTAAATGTGAAAAAGGAAGGTAGGAAGGAAGGAATAATAATATATTTCACCACTCATTCATGCTGTTCTTTTTGTGACTTGTATACAGACAGAAAACTTTACTGTGCACATTACGTAGGTTTAGCTGAATGCATGAACACGACGTTTAGCTAATTCCGTTTCAGATTGAAACAACAGCTATTATTAGGAATAATATCACTGAACGCTGTTCCAGTTATTGAACAGGACAACTTCTCTTTAATTAATTACCCGCTTTTGTTTCTGGCGGCGGCGCCACACACACACGTACACACACACGTGCACGCACACGTACACACACACACGCACACACACACGTACACACACTTACACACTCACAAGCACACAAGAGTTTGTTTTTTAGAGGAAAAGGGAGGAAGTGAGGGAGAGAGGAAGAGGGTAATATCAGCAGGCTATCTATCCTCTCTTCCACTGGTGCATCCCAATCCTCTTTGGAAATAACAAATGCATAAAGGAGCCACAACACAAATATATCTGCCTGGCTCAGATAGATAGGGCTATGCGAGAGTTTAATACCCTTATGTAAACCAGTAACAATCAAGCCCTAACACACCCCCACATCACCACTAAGGGGACAATAAGGAACACGCTCTATTCTCTCTCTCCAGATAGGAACCGAGACGACTGATTGTGTGTGTGAGGAGGAGAGAGAGAGGCAGAGGAAGAGGAGGACCGAGCTGTTTTCTTCAGCAGATAGTGAACAATGCAGCAGCCCAGATTGGTTGGGCTCCCTGGTGCTCGTCGGGCTGCCGCTTGTTTCAGAAGCAGGGAGTGATATAGACGCTGACCTCAGAGACCGCAGCACGTCTGATACTCATCCCTTACCATCCACTCTTTTGATATCTCACTCTCATCCCTCCGCGCCAATTTGTTTTTAGACTTTGCCTCCTCTCTCATCCTCCCGCAGCTCTTTTTTTCTTCTCCTCGCTAAAACTGACGATTCAGTAGACAAAGAGAGCAGCGACACTAAAACCGAAGAGGCCATTTGTCTCAAAAAATAAATGTTGCCACTGACAAGCAATCCAAGCCGAAGAAAATACCAGAGGACGGGCACATTTATCAAATTAATTTACGTAAAATATACTGCACATATGGCAGGTTTACTTGCTTTCAGATGCTCAGGAAAAGTTATGACGTCCTTATAATATATCTTGACTTGCGAAAAATAAAATATGAGATGATTTTGCATCATTTCCTAACCACACACACACACACACACACACACACACACACAGGGGAGGGAGGAAAAAGGACAAGGCTGTCTTTTTAAAGGTGGATCAATATGATTAGTATGCCATGCATGTGTGTGTGTAAGTGTGTGTGTGAAAGTGGGGGTAGTATAGACAGGAGTTAGGATAGCAAAGGTTAATATCATACATCAGCTGCCATCTGCATACGTCTCTGAAGGAGAAAAACACTCTTTGTCTCTCTGCTCTCCGTCGGGTTGATCGCTGTAAGATTATACACCGGCTGACATTTCACACTCGCTAGATGGAGAAGAATTTGGACACTTTCTTTTAGAGGTGTAGAGGGGGCCGCCATAACAGCTCAGCAATCTAACACACCGTCTCTCCGGCGGCGTTAATCTCTCTGCTAACAAGAGGAAATACCTTCTGAGAGATTTCAGACAGCTGTTAACAATGTTTCTAATAAGTGATTTTGGCAGCTGAAAACAAAAATGCTTTTTCTTGTCTTCTACGGAGAGGTACATTAACAAAACTTTACTCCGATGTTAGAAGCTTCGGCAGATATTCAAAGCTGTTCTACGGTTTCTATCAAAGCAGAACGAGTTGCTGTGTGAGCGGAGCAGCTGGTCGGAAAGATGTAAAGAATCTGTCTTTTCACTGCAAGCTCAGCGAGACATGATCAACATCTGTAAACCAAGCACACGCAGACAGTGAAACCCAACGCAGTGCAGAGAGAGACAGACAGGCTGAGCTGTGTACTGGGTGTGTGTGCGTGCGTGCGTGCGTGCGTGCGTGCGTGTGTGTGTGTGCTGGTCATACCTGACTGCATGCATGCATTGCTGTTTCAGTGTGTGCTGTTTGTGTGCATGTGTCTTTGTGATTGCGTGCCTTGAAGTTCTCCTTGATCATCAGGCTTAATGCTGCACTCTCTCAGCCATATAAGACCCTGCTAGGAAACCATCAAATATTTATACAGCATTATCCTGATCCTATAGCCTGGAAGTCCAGAAAACACTCTGCTGACTTCCACTGCATTACACAGGTTTGGGTTTGGAGTTGGTTCAGACTCTTTAACTTTCATCCACCACCAGGTTTTCTTCAGGAAAGACTCGACCCGCTCGGTAAATGACATAGTAAAGAAGACGCACCGTCACGAGTGCTGTTTACGGCTCTCACCGAGGGTTTGTGACACTTTGTGATATCGTGATTGAGAGGGAGGATGGCTGGAAAAACGTGCAAAGAGGAAGCGAGAGAGTATTAATTCTCCATCCCAGACACTGAATGGCTGCTGTTGTTCTGAAGGCGGTTTTATGGAGCAGAAACAGCCTGATCTCTGCGCTGTTTTCTCCCTGATTGATTGCCCTGGCCTGAGGCTCCTCGGAGTGCGCTGCGTTTTGTCTGAGTATTTACTGGAATGTTGGGAGGATAAAAATCACAGCCTCAGCCATCACACTACAGACGCAGAGAGGCAAATACAAACACACCCAAAGGCAGAGGACGCCCACACACAGAGAGACAGATGAGGACACAGACGATGAGACATGAGAACATACAGGACAAAGACATACAGTATCATACAGACGGTGAGACATGAGAACATACAGGACAAAGACATACAGTATCATACACAGACTAAATTACATTTATTAAAACTCTACATTTTCTGTAATGACCCAGTTTCCTCTCTGGGATCAATAAACTGTAGAGCATTTAAACTTTACATCATTTTCAGCCTGAAAACGTTTTACTTTCTGAATAAATCTCAGTAATCTGAATCTGAATCTGAATCTGAATCTGAATCTGAATCTGAATCTGAACCACCTCGCTAGCAGCTGAGCTCTCTTCTTTCTTTATCGTCCCCACATGAATTCAAGTCATAGACCATTTCTTTCACAGCACACATTTTGACTTGTCATAGCAGGAAAATCACAGATGCAACTTATAATAATAATAATAATGATAATAATAATAATAATAAGAAGAAGAAGAAGAAGAAGAAGAATAACAACAACAATAATAATAATAATAATGATAATAATAATAATAATAATAATAATAATGATAACAACAACAATAATAATAACAATAATAATGATAATAATAAGAATAAGAATACAAATAATAAGAATAACAATAATAATAATAATAATAATAATAATAAGGTTCAGTTTCAGCTTTGATTGCAAAGCAAAGCAGCAGTTAGTGATGCTATTGGTACCACCTGTGTTTGGCCCAATCAGAACGAAAGGTCAGTTCATTTCTGTTTAAAAAATAAACAAGAAAAATGATATTTCTGACTAAACATTTTGTTAAAGGAGACCTATTATGCTTTTGTACTTTGTCCTTTTCCTTTAGTGTGTTATATATTTTTTGTGTATGTAAAAATCTGCAAAGTCCAAAGTCCACGCCACAGAAACGCCTCGCTTTAAGTCCTGCCTTTTCTTACGTAACGCTGTGATGTCACCAAGTAACACATTTTCATAATACCTGCGTAGCGGCTATTGGCACGCCCTCAGACAAAGCTAGTTAGAGCGGAGCTGGAGCGGAGTCTGAAGTACCTTTCCAGACGGAGGTAGAGCCATTGAGGCTTCATGCTCCACTGAGATCCTCTGATAGGAATGAACGCTGTGTCCAGTTCTCTTTAGACATCCATGTATGAGCCCCTCCTCTTACTCTGGTATTGTAACTGTAACTCTGATTCCTGCAGTGATTTCACTGCACACCTCTGGCACATTCATGTTTCCAAAATGAGGAACCAGTCCGTTACAGACACACCAGAACTCTCTGGCGTCCCGCTCGGCAGTCAGGAAAGAAGACATTCAAACTACTACAAGCTGTTGAAGCGGTGCAGGCCGTCGTCTCAACACTTCTTCTGTATCAGAATCTTTTCTGTGGACATGTAGGTGATGGAAACAGGAGGGTGGGCTCAGCTCTGTTGGAGTCAGAGAGGCAGTCAGACTGTGATCTGCCGTGGACAGGACAGCCCTCGGCTCTGTCTGTCAGCGTGTGAAGCCCCTGTGTGCAGCGGCGTGGACGCCACCGTTCAGGCTTCCACTGTGTCCGTCTGTCACGGTGACAGAGACAGACTGACACGCCGTAGCACCGAGAGGTCGCAGCCTTCAATCTGACGCTTGTTTTCCATCCGTCCATTCACATTTCTCAGAGTCTCTCACCTTCCTCCCTTCGTCTACTCATCTTCTATGACGCTGTCGTGGAAACAGACTGTGGGTGTATGATTATTTTATTTCTCTATTTTCCAATTCATAATCCAATTTTTAAACATCTTATTGATGACATTTTTATATAGACGAATAATCCTAAAATAATACATCCACCGAGCCTTTAGAAAGAATAAAAGTATGTATAAAACTTTTCCTGAAAAAAATTATTGTGATTTTGAATTAATCATTTAAAAAAATGTGGCGGGTCCAAAATGAATGTTTTGTTTATCTCTGTGGAAGATATCTGACGTTTGGTTCCCACCTCTAACAAGGCCTGTGAGCCAACAGTAAAACTACGTCGGTATCCCACAGTGCCTCCGGGTTAAACACATAAAGAGCTGAGATCCACAGTAAGAGCCGGCAACCACTTGTTGTGAAGTGAACGCAATGGAATGGGGGAGGGAGGATGTGACATCTAGTGGCTCAATGTGATCAATGTTATCAACAGCACCTTTGATTCATCTGTAAAAAGGGTTATATTATATACTGTATACATGTATGTATATATATATATATATATATATATATTATAATATAGGTTTTCATCTGTAATGAAACCTTTTGTGAAATGCTTCGTCATTAAACAAATGACGCACTAAGAAACTGCACATAAAATAAAGTATATCATCCCCCGACTGCAACCTAGCGTCAGCATTAAGTGCATATATGTGTGTGTGTGTGTGTGTGTGTGTGTGTGTGTTTCCATTGTATCTTCAGCCCTGTGATGTGCTGTCGGAGGGATGTTGATTGCGTAATCCTACAAACCTCAAAATGGTGCTTGTCAGATGATAATCTGCCCACTCTGCAGATTACTGCTCAGATTAACACACAATGAACTCTGGGAGATGTGGGAGATAACACCCCCAATGTGTGCGTCTCTGCGTGTGTATATTCAATTGTGTGCACGTGTATATGTGCTAAAATGTTTGTGTCAATGCAAAATGCATGCAGACATTTGTAGGTATGTTTTGTGTGCATACTCTGTGTGTGTGTGTGTGTGTGTGTGTGTGCGTGTGTGTGTGTGTGTGTGTGTGTGTGTGTGAGGGAACACACACACCTCCTTCTATAGCCTGGGGGGGGAGAGGGAGGAGAGAACAAGAGGCCGACTGCTCTTCAGCGACAGCAGACATCAGAGACGGAGAGATTTACTTGTCTTATTCCAGCACACAGAGATTTAAAGGAGCTCCGTCTGTGATTAAGAGAAACTCCTTCTATAATACTAGAATGCTTAAACGTAATGATTCAGTGTGTGTGAGGTCACACTTCCTCCTGCTGCAGAGAAGCTCTCAGAGGATCTGCACGCAGTCGGATGTGGAAATGTAGCCGTGGTTGTTTCCATTTGATGAACGCCAAATTTTTCTCTCCGCTCTCATGTCTTTTCTCCTGTCGGCTCCCTTTTCTCACCGTCCTCCTTCGGTTGGCGGCCACTCTGACTGTGTGCATGTGTGTGTGTGTGTGTGTGTGTGTGTGTGTGTGTGTGTGTGTGAGAGTGTCAGGTTTATTTCTGTTATGTTTCTTAATTAGCTAATAAAGGTCACGGCATCTCTCAGTCAGGGGGGGGGCGGCGCATGCAAATGAGCAAGAAGGTCAGACGGATTAGTGACCGCCTCACACCGCCCAAATATGGACACGACCGTGCTGCCATACAAATACCTGCAGCCATGAAAGAGTACCAACACGCACACACACACACACACACACACACACACACACACGACTGGGTTACTCAGCTGTCATGGTGTTTCTAGATACACAGTCTCACTGTAGTGAGAGGCCAAAAAGGTTACTGAGCATGTGCTCTGATAAATTCTCTGTCCTCACTAGAGAAACAGAAATATGATCCGTTCGGTGCGACGGGCTGGTTGGAAAGGCAATTCATACTTTCTGCGTCTGCGTGTTCGCGAGCATCCGCTTTGGTTTGCATGACGTAAATGTCGTCATCTGCTAATGGAACCTATGTGGACGTACACGTGCAGCCCAGAATTTGTGACCACACGGACTATAAGCATAGCGAGCGCACCGACAGCGCGCGCTCCAGTTTGGTTCCACGCTCCAGTCCAGTTGGTGGCGTTTGCACCTTGAGCTGGTTGACTAAGAAGAAGACGATGATGAAGATATCAAAGTGGTTTGAAGAGAGGTTGGGCGAGGAGATCCACCGTTACCCACATTTATATTTTCATCTTCAGCCAAATGGTGTTGAACTCCTGGCAAACAACGTTACGGTGCGTTACTGTCACCAGCTGGAACGGCTGGAACGCCAGACCGACGCAGACCCTCGGTTGTCAAATGAACGGAACCGCGTCCGCGTGACCGGTACAAGTTTGCGGCTGTCCGGGGACACGAAACACTGAAGTATGTCCCAGGCTTAATATGGAAGACGCTGTTCACATTCTGTTTCCTTGTCGAGATTGGTTTCTATTAACCAGAACCACCATCGTTAACCTTAAAGGGGTGTTGAGTCATGAGTAGTCAGTCTGTACAAAGAGCTTCATAATGTTCTGCGGCACTGGAGGAGCATGCTGTTTGAAGGATGTGGGCTCTAATTAAAGACTATTGAGCTGCATTAGAAGAGTTGTTGGATCCAGGCTTTCTGAAGCTTGACTTATACGAGGGACTAAAATTCAGGATACATCAAACGTCTTTTTAATTTGTCTCTTGCAGGTCCCCCAACTTTGATGCACAAAAAGTACTTTAGGATAAAGAAGTAAAAGAATACAAAGATGTGTAGTTTAAAGATAGGTTGTGGAATCGGGGATGGGTGCAGAACAAAGATGTAGGAAAGATGACACAGTGGTGATTGAGCTCTGAGCAGCTAAACCATCATTCATTCATCAGCCCCGTTTGAGACTAGCGCTATCCATCGCACCTGCGTGATTCATTCAGTTTTGTCTAGTTTTGGGAATTCTCGCAACGAATAGAATGATATAATGTATGGGAATCAGTGTGCGAGGTTTCTGTGTGTAACGTTATTTATCGGATGACAGATTTAAAAAAAATAAACGCATACGGTAAATCAGGATTTGGTGTGCAGAGACCTTTAGGAGAGCTTTGGTGATGCATTTAAACAGTGTTGTTAAAATGATAATATGGGTAATTTTGTTAGGCGAAGACAAATTAACTATTTTTATTGGTATTTTTGGTGGCAATTTGTTTTTTCTTTCCATTTAGTATTTGTTTCTCCAGACCGTATGTGCACATTATCATTTCATCCTGATACACGAGATAATCATGCTTACTGCTCTCATTTCAAAGTGTCTCGTTGGAATGGCGGAGCGCTCTCGTGATGCTTTAGTCATCCTAACATGTGCTGCATGAATGCTTACATACAGTAGATAAGATAAGAGAGGAGACGCAGATGCTCCGGTGCCGACATGGTCGGCGCCGTAGTGTTGCAGTGGATCTGTTACTACTCTTTAGGTCTATCACCTTTCGCAGCAGAGCTTGTCTCGGTGTCCTTTAGCCCTAAATCACCAGGCTGTCTCCATGTGTGAAAGCTCTCTCTCCCTCTCTGGGTCTATAACTCATCCTGTCTCTCTCTCTCTCTCCACCTCCCCCATAACTCACTGGGTCTCTCTCCATCGCCAACCTGCTCCGTCACTCCTCTCTCATAGCCATTCATGATTATATCTTTGTACCCCTCCCCTCCTCTCTTTCACCTTCTGTCTCTCTTTTCCTTCTCTAAACAATTTTCAAATCCACTTTTGACGTCCAGCGTCGACACTCTGAGTCACAGCAGCCCCCCCCATTCATCTCTTTCTCTCTGGTGGGAGGTTGTCTGGCTGCCTGCCTGCCTTACAGCAGGCGGAGTGATGGACACGGGGTGAGACCCGGCGCATTACACTCCTCTGCAACACAGCACAACAGAGAGCAGCCACCCTGTAACACACTGCACTGAATACACAATGATGCACAGAGGAGGATGAAGTGGAGAAGGAATGATAAACAACGCAGCGCTCTCGGGGAGCATCTTCAAGTCTTTGAGCTCATTATGCTCATGAGCGCAGATAAACGCAGCCGCATATCAGCGCCAACGGAAACTCTAATAACGGAGATGTGAATTAATGCCAAACTTTGTCCCGCGTGATGAAAACAGACGCGAGTAAGTACACCTACTATCTGGAGTCGCAGGCTGTTTGGCCCGCAGCATTAAAAGTGCAGCTGAGAGCGAGTCAGACTCCGTCAGCGCCATATCTTCAGCTCAGCAGACCTTTATAGGAGATGATAGAGAGAATGGGACTTTCTTTGTTTAGATCTCTTCCTCCTCCACCTCCTCCTTCTCACTGAAGTATTTCCCCAGAATCGAGCAGTTGTTTCCAACACACGCTCCAAGTCTTAGCTACCCTAAACTAAAAAAATCATTCTGCAGTACCTTCTCAGGAGCAAATACACATCCACAGAATCACAAATACAAACAGTGCTCCATGAGTCCCAGATTTACAGATATAGAACCGTGCATCAGACCTTTCTCTCTCTCACAAGTCCAGTATTTGTGCCTGTCTTCTGTCTGAATATGTAAAAGACCTCCATCTCTTCCCTCACGTCATTTCTCACCCTTTTATCTTTGAATACATTTATTTCACGGCGTGACCCCTGCTGCCTCAAACCAGGAGTCAACCCTCCCCTAAAGCCTTGGCTGACTTTGTCTCTCCTCTCTTCCCCTCTCATGGTTTTACAAATGCAAACATTTCTTCTTAACGTCTCTGTCCGTCCCGCGGGGCCGTCAGATTTAGAGCCGGTTTCAGAAAAGTTTAAAAAGGTCCGATCCATAATCACCAAAAGTGCCTCCGCCATCTGCGGAATTACAATAACATGCATTTAAATGCCTGAGCTCAGTATCTGTACGTATATTACTACTAGTCATGACTCATACTGCAGGTTGCATGTTAATATCCTGCAGATTAAGTGGGGGGGGTGACCGCTGTATCACGCGGAGCATGTTAGCTTCTTGTTTTTCCACGCAGACACAACGGAATATAATTAGTCGATGCTCAGGCTAATAAATGCTACCGACAAAGAGCGAGGCCGTATGTCATCCGCTGCATTAGTCCGGCTGTGTCAGGCAGAGTACATTACATACATTAGTATTCTCAGTCCTCTGATTACAATAAATGCTCCCTCGCATTGTAACGATGGGCTTTACAATAATGGGCCGTAAATTAATACAGTGCTCAGCAAATACTATTATGCCGTCAGTGTTTACAGTATACCCGGCTCATATATACGGATAATTACCATTCACTAAGGCAGTTGCTCTAACACAACAGCCATTTACTGTCCATTCGTCACCGTGTCGGGGGGCCGCAGGGGGAAGGACTGCATTCTGATCGAGGATATCAATGCCCCGAATCCTCATTGATCTGAACAAGGGATCAATAAGCGTATCACTAGCTGTGTCTCCGCGGTGGGCTGGATCTCTTTTCTTTAATCTTCCAGAAGAGGAGGGCGGCTGTGAGGAGCTTATTAAGGGATAATTCACTGCTCGGTCTGTGTCATTTGGGCTTTATGTTATCGCTGAGATCATTCACACACACACATGAAACCCTGAGAGTGAGTGGCAAGCATGTACGTGTGTGTGTGTGTGTGTGTGTGTGTGTGTGTGTTGGGGGTGCTTCCATATGAAATGTACACGAGGGTGAATCTCAGTGGTGTTAATGGCTTTTTAAATGTCAGGGAAAGTCAGGGAATGATAAAAGAGAGATCTGTTATCCACCATCCTCATGATCACCGCGGAGCACGCCGCCGCTCTCACCTCGGTCTGTGTGTGTGTGTGTGTGTGTGTGTGTAGGAGTAGGCCAACTTCCACCGTGCTGATGTCAGCATGATTTATGCACCAATCAGATTAGCTGTGAGAGAGAGAATGAGAGGAAGGGAGCGGGGAGGGGCCGTTGGACATCACTTGCTGGGCGATTGTCGTGTTTCTCGTCTCGTATTTGGATGAATCAGAATCAAAAGATGAATAAATATCAATACGTGCACTATTACTGTATGTGTTAGTGTAGTATGAAGGCCTATTCACACATATTCACATACTGTTGGCTACACCGGAGCTATCGCTGGGCGGTACAGAACCATTAATACAGATATTCTTCTGATATTGATTCATATATATATATATATATATATAATGATATGGCAAAGTTGGAGTCACATGATTTCCCTTCATTTCATTTCAGACATGTAAAACAGCAGGAGGTAGAAACGGAGCAAATCTGAGACTCTGAGACCAGACCGGGGTTCGGGTTAGAGACCGGGGTTCGGGTTAGAGACCGGGTTCGGGTTAGAGACCGGGGTTCGGGTTAGAGACCGGGTTCGGGTTAGAGACCGGGGTTCGGGTTAGAGACCGGGGTTCGGGTTAGAGACCGGGTTCGGGTTAGAGACCGGGGTTCGGGTTAGAGACCGAGGTTCGGGTTAGAGACCGGGGTTCGGGTTAGAGACCGGGTTCGGGTTAGAGACCGGGGTTCGGGTTAGAGACCGGGGTTCGGGTTAGAGACCGGGGTTCGGGTTAGAGATCGGGTTCGGGTTAGAGACCGGAGTTCGGGTTAGAGACCGGGTTCGGGTTAGAGACCGGGGTTCGGGTTAGAGACCGGGGTTCGGGTTAGAGACCGGGTTCGGGTTAGAGACCGGGGTTCAGGTTAGAGACCGAGGTTCGGGTTAGAGACCGGGGTTCGGGTTAGAGACCGGGTTCGGGTTAGAGACCGGGGTTCGGGTTAGAGACCGGGGTTCGGGTTAGAGATCGGGTTCGGGTTAGAGACCGGGGTTCGGGTTAGAGACCGGGGTTCGGGTTAGAGACCGGGGTTCGGGTTAGAGACTGGACTCACTGAGTAGACTAAATCACTCAAAGCTTCCCTCAAATCTAAAATCCACACAAACCAGCTCTATAAGATGAACTGTGTGCACGTACCAGTGTGTGTGTGTGTGTGTGTGTGTGTGTGTGTGTGTGTGCCCTGGCCTGCTCTAACAGAGGGTTGAGTGATGTCACAGCAGACTGCATTTTAATAGAGAGGGAAGCAATTAGAGAGAGGACAGGGTGAGAGGTGGAGAGATGGAGGGGATGTCTGTGTGACACACACTACGCACACTTCACACACACGCACACGCATGCACGCACACACACACACACACACACACACACACACACACACACACACACACACACACACACACACACGCACTCACACACTCATTACTAAGGATGAGTTAATTAATTGCACAGTGATTCACGGTACTTGTAATTAATCTCGTAGGTATGTGTGTGTTTTTGAGAGGTGACTCTTCTCCCTCCCATTTATAACACACACACACACACACACACACACACACACTGTCGCTTCACACGAACACACACATTTCTCTTCTTCCAGAGTTAGACTCGGTCTTTCTCAATGGTGCTTCACAAACATCCGGTCTGTTCTCATCAGCCAGGTTCTTGTTGGTGTCGTCAGTCTAACGTTAATCAGGCTGTTGCTCCATATCGGCGTATTTTAATTCAGTTATTGCTGTTTACTTTAACTTCATTTATTGATTCTTATCTTTTACTTCAGGTGCCATTTGGTATGTTGTCTTCTTTATTTTGAACTCTTCCTGTCACCTGTCCTGAGTAAACAGCGTGCAGAAGAGAGTAGGAAACGGAACAGTAGAGAATATGTAAATGAATATATTAAGATTTATATACATCTTTATATAAGATTTAAAAAGACATTTCAAAGACGCAGCGTGTGTTTGTGTAACCTTCAGTGCCCACGGGGGAGTTGTATCTCACCGAGCAGACAGTAAAACAGTGGGAAGTCACATTATGCAGGTAAATAAATGACAGAAATGAAGCTATGAGGTCATGGAGCCGGTTCTGTGGATTCTGGCTTCACTTTATTTGGTTAAAAGGTTTTTCACCCGAACGGCCCGATCGGGGGGGAATACATCTATTTACCTCAGTATGCCGTTACATCATGTCCCTTATTCCTCCTCAGAGCTCTTAGCACATTCCTTTCTTTTTCTTTTTTTTTTTTTGGATTGGTCCAGTTGAGAAATTATGCGTATTAATCTTGGCCTCCTCTACCCATGATCCTTTGCATTTATCAGCGTGAGCGGGAGTGGTGCAGCAATCACATTTAGAAATTAAACAAATAAAAAAGTTGAAGATAGCCGAGTGAGTGATGAGGCCGGCCGGTCGGCAGCAGCATAAATCCCAACCTGTCACCCCCCCACCTCTGCCGACACACATTTGGATATTGTTATGATTTTACCGTGTTTGCATATATGAGGCTAATTTATTAGAATCAAACACCATCAGGCTTATTTACAAGCCGGTTCTGGTCCTCTGCCAATAAGCCCATTAAGTGCATTGTTGGAGAGCGGTTCTATGATCAAATACACAATAGTAATGGTGAGTGGAGAGAGAACGGAACGGTTCTCAATGAGGTGATTATCTGCTGCAGGTTATTGTGCTATTTCAGCACGACATGTAAATCTGCATCACGCCGTCAATCACAGTCGCCGCTGTCAGAGAAGTGAGGTGTGAAAATGCCAACGACGACACTAAACGATGACGAGGGGAAAAGAAGAGAACGAGAAAAAAATACTCCAGATTTGTGTTTGAGAGAATGAAATTGAACGATTATGTCAGAGTTTATTTTTTTATCTGAATAGCTCCAGATGGCCCCAGTTAGAGACTCTTTCCCTCCGTCTTTCTCCCTTTATCAATCATTCTTTCCATCCTTCTCTATATCCCTCCTCGGCTTCTTTGTGCTCTCTGTAGAGCACAGTTTGGTTTGTCCGTTCTGGGCTACTGTAGAAACATGGAGGAGAGAGAACTCTTAAAAGAACTGATTTACAGATGTCTATTTCTCAGCGTCAGTCGATGGGAAAAAGTCTTTTTGGGTCCAACGGTGTCACGTGACGAACACGGAAGTTATAATTCCACCGTTTGGTCACTATGTCAAATTAACTTCAAAGCACTGATCCTGCAAACACACCTAAAATACAGCTCCATACAGCAACGTGCCAGTCTTTACCCCTCACCGTGAAACCACTTCAGACCTCAAGAAATCATACAGACATGACCAGGACTACACACACACACACACACACACACACACACACACACACACAGAAGAAAGAGACGGAGAGAGTGCAGGTCTGGGGCTAAGTAAGCGGTGCACCAGGTTATGCGTCATTTACCGCAGCTCAATAACAACCTTTCTCTCCGCCCGACACACCTGGTCACACAAAATGACACTCGCTGTCCTCTGAGAACACACACACACACACACACGTGCACGCGCACACGCGCACGCACACACACACACACACACACACACACACACACATCGTATCTCCTTTCACCCTACGGTGGCCTTAACCAGACACATTACATCCCCACTCTGCTATCTGCTCCTGACAGATGTATTTATGTAATGCTTTTGATAGGTATTGATTCACACGGTTAAGAAACACAGAAAAATGAGATTTCAAAATCAGCATGGCTGAGGGGGGGGGGGTGACGCCTAACAAGAAGACGCAGAGAGACGGAGATACCGGTCAGAGAACATTTAGAAGAAGCACGAACACATTGTGGGACAGACTGAAAACATGCATGAACTCTGTGTGCGTGTGTGTGTGTGTGTGTGTGACCTTGGCGTGGCCCGGTGGTAAAGTGGGGCGTCAGGAGAGTCAGTGTGAGAGCAGCGAAGCGTTCCCCCTCAGATTAGTAGCTTTATTACTGCCACCAACCGCTGGCCTGACAAATCCTCTTATTTCATTTTACCTTCCTTTACCTCCGCCTCTGCCTCTAGCTCGCTCTTTCTCTCTTCCTCACTCTTTTATTCCCCTAAAACCTCCCTCCCTCCCTCCCTCCCTCTCTTTCTCCCAACTGCGGTAGCTTCACATGCTTCACCTTACGCTCCGCCTGGCTCGCTCTCCCTCACAGCGCGTTTTCTGTTTCCTCAGTTTTTTTCTCCTCATTGTCTCCCATGCAGCTCCGCCCATACCGCTCCGCCCATACCGCTCCGTCCATACCGCTCCTCTCACACCGCTCCGCCCATACCGCTCCGTCCATACCACTCCTCTCATACCGCTCCGTCCATACCGCTCCGCACATACCTCTCAGTCTATACCGCTCCGCCCATACCGCTCCGTCCATACCGCTCCCCTCATACCGCTCCGTCCATACCGCTCTGCCCATACCTCTCTGTCTATAGCGCTCCGTCCATACCGCTCCCCTCGTACTGCTCCGCTCATCAACTCCGCCCATACCTCTCAGTCCATACCGCGCCGCACATACCGCTCCGTCCATACCTCTCAGTCCATACCGCTCCGTCCATACCGCTCCGCACATACCGCTCAGTCTATACCGCTCCATCCATACCTCTCTGTCTATAGCGCTCCGTCCATACCGCTCCCCTCGTACTGCTCCGCTCATCAACTCCGCCCATACCTCTCAGTCCATACCGCTCCCCTCATACCGCTCTGCCCATACCTCTCTGTCTATAGCGCTCCGTCCATACCGCTCCCCTCGTACTGCTCCGCTCATCAACTCCGCCCATACCTCTCAGTCCATACCGCTCCGCACATACCGCTCCGTCCATACCTCTCAGTCCATACCGCTCCGTCCATACCGCTCCGCACATACCGCTCAGTCCATACCGCTCTGCACATACCTCTCAGTCCATACCGCTCTACACATACCGCTCCGTCCATACCGCTCCGCCCATACGGCTCCGTCCATACCGCTCCGTCCATACCTCTCAGTCCATACCGCTCTGTCCATACCACTCCGTCCATACCGCTCTGCCCATACCTCTCAGTCTATACCGCTATGTCCATACCGCTCTGCCCATACCTCTCAGTCTATACCGCTCCGTCCATACCTCTCAGTCCATACCGCTCCGCACATACCGCTCCGTCCATACCGCTCCGTCCATACCGCTCCACCCATACAGCTCCGTCCATACCGCTCCATCCATACCGCTCCGCCCATACCGCTCCGTCCATACCTCTCTGCCCATACCTATACAGCTCTCTTTTTCTCCATTCCTCGACTCCCCCTCTGTCTCCCCCGCCCTCCCCTCTCTATAGTGTGATGAATCTGTAGACAGGGGCTAATAATTGTACTTCAGCCCAAGTGCTCATTTTTCTTTGTGTTTGAAAGCTGTGACAGGCAGGAGCTCTTTTTTCTCAACCCCCCCGTCCCTCGTCTTCCTCCCTGCCTCTCTCTCCCTCTCTCTCTTTTCTTTCTATCCTCACACAATGGGTGAGTAAAATAACTCAGGGTTTACAAGGTCATGCTGTCTAGCGGTGAGGACACGCTGGGGATTTGGGGCTGGAAGGATTTCCTCAAAGGTGCCGTGTCGA
This sequence comes from Sebastes umbrosus, assembly GCF_015220745.1. Taxonomy (NCBI): domain Eukaryota; kingdom Metazoa; phylum Chordata; class Actinopteri; order Perciformes; family Sebastidae; genus Sebastes; species Sebastes umbrosus. The sequence goes on along the minus strand of NW_023618491.1, from coordinate 14,908 downwards.
GACTTCAATAAAAACAGAGAAAGTTATAGATTGCACGAGCGGATCTGCGGGGGGAAATAAGTGCTTTTGATAGTGAACAGGCTCGCTGAATCACAGCTACCTGGATCCACACGTCATCAACGAGCACAAGAAAGAGGGAAGTGGAGAGAAACGTCTACTTTGTTGCTCGTGCCAACAACTCCACCAACTTTTATCATTTGCAAAGAGAAAACTACTTAAAATGCAGCTGTACTTCCCGTCATATAAAACATCCACATCTTATTTACAGTGTGTTGCTTTCTATTTTAGAGCCACTGGTTCGTTACATCTCACAGAGAAATGCATCCGGCACAGCGAGACGGGGGGCAGCCCCACTGCTCAGTTTACCTCTAAAACCTCATCACGCACGCACGCACGCACGCACGCACACACACACAGACACACACACACACCAACACACACACACACACACACACACCAACACACACACACACACACACACTGTAATATTTTTTTCATCCTAAAAGTGAATTAAAATTTTTCAAAAATCTGCAAAATAAGACGAATAAAATGAGATTTTATCTCGACAAGCAGACTTTTTCTTTTTATTAAAATGTGCTAATTAAATGGGTCTGATGATAAAATAATTAATAATAATTAAATGGGGTCTGGGGGATGATCAGCTCATTTTTCTTTCTGCAATTATTTAAACAAAAATTTTAAATCTCAAGCTCCGTCCATAAAAAACAGCGTGCAAGCAAAGCACATGTGCAGGAAGGAAATAATGTTTCCATCGACTCTGCAGTAATACTTTATGAAAATTGATCAACAGTTTTAATCACATATCATCCTCAGAAGAGAGAGAGGTGGAAAGGGAGGAGGACAGAGAGCCAGGCTTTATTGCCTACTGTAGTTAGATGGTAGATATTTATTGAGTTAGTTGAGTCTAGAGAGCTTTAACATTGATTGTGATCATTAAATATATCCGCTCCAAATGGCAACATGGCGTTCCCTCAGTCAATGAAGCCGATAGGAGCAGAACAAAGGCAGAATCAAATCAATCCTTTCATAATTATTCTCTGAGAGGTGAAATTAATCACCAGAAGAAATAAAAACAATAATGGAAAATGAAACGGTCAGTCGTAAACAATTACGGCCCAAATTGAAATAAACTCAGTGATGGGAAAAAAAATCAACTGTAAATCCGACTAATTAAAATAACATTCCAATGAATATCGGTTATTTACACAGGCTATAATACAGTTATTATTATTATTATTATTATTATTGTCTTGTACTGTTTAGAAGAGAGAGATAAAGAGTGTGTGTGTGTGTGTGTGTGTGTGTGCGCGTGTGTGTGTGTGTTCGTGTAAGCTTGTACGCTTATACGCGTGCGTGTACGCGTGCATGTGTGTGCGTGCCCCCGACTGTGGGGTCAAAGGATCAAGGTCCTCCTGTTGTGAGAGCCGTGCGTCTCCCTCCTCGCCGCTCGCTGAGAGGAAGTGTAGCTCATTGATTAGCTATCAGATGATTCCGATAGAGCCTGATCGATAGGACTTTGTATGAAAGCCAGGCAGGAGCCTCCCTCTTCACTCAGCCACACACACTCACGGATCGGCCACCGCAGTGCTCGGCCGCAGAGACGTCCGCTTATTTGTTTGTTCTCCTGAAGATCCTCCTTTGTGTCCTGAGTCCGTCCAATCGAAGGCTTCCTCAGACGCTCCGGCTGTTTTCTAAAGCGTTGTCATTGATAACCTGCAAGCTTAGCTGAGCATGATGCCTTCATCATTAACCACATAGTCAACATCATTCTGGTGGTTGTTTTATTCCCAGATTGAGACTTCCTCCTTCAGCAGGGAGGTGGAGGAGAGGGGGGGGGGGGCATTACAGGAGTCTCAGGTGTGGAATTACTCTCTTTAGGATCATCACAGAAGCAGGTTGTGAGACTCTGCAATAAAATAACCATCTTAAGAAGTTATTCCGTCTGCAAATCCTTTGAATAAAGTGTGACACGATGCAGGAGTCGGAGCCGACGATGCAGGAGTCGGAGCCGACAATGCAGGAGTCGGAGCAGACGTGAGAGACCAGACGAGGCAGGAAGTGTTTTTCAGTAGCGGTGGCACAGACAGTCAGAGACGATGAACACAGCAGGGCAGACTAACTAAAGAAGTGGCTGGAGCCTAACAACAAGCAGAGGGAAACTAAACAGCTGACACACTAAACACACACTAACTGGGAAACATGTCTGAACCAGGCAGGTGAAAATATCTATATCTAGAACTGATAGAACTGATCATTGTTTATGGATAGTTCACCAGAGGTAGAAGTGACATGACTGAGCCAGAGCCTGATCAGCACCACGGACAGCGGCCGGGGAATACTATTATCATATAATATTCATATTGTTAATATTGTAGAGGTGGTGTAGCTAACACTGCTGGTTATTCATATTGTTAATATTGTAGAGGTGGTGTAGTTAACACTGCTGGTTATTCATATTGTTAATATTGTAACGGTGGTGTAGCTAACACTGCTGGTTATTCATATTGTTAATATTGTAGAGGTGATGTAGCTAACACTGCTGGTTATTCATATTGTTAATATTGTAGAGGTGGTGTAGCTAACACTGCTGGTTATTCATATTGTTAATATTGTAACGGTGGTGTAGCTAACACTGCTGGTTATTCATATTGTTAATATTGTAACGGTGGTGTAGCTAACACTGCTGGTTATTCATATTGTTAATATTGTAACGGTGGTGTAGCTAACACTGCTGGTTATTCATATTGTTAATATTGTAACGGTGGTGTAGCTAACACTGCTGGTTATTCATATTGTTAATATTGTAGAGGTGGTGTAGCTAACACTGCTGGTTATTCATATTGTTAATATTGTAACGGTGGTGTAGTTAACACTGCTGGTTATTCATATTGTTAATATTGTAGAGGTGGTGTAGTTAACACTGCTGGTTATTCATATTGTTAATATTGTAGAGGTGGTGTAGCTAACACTGCTGGTTATTCATATTGTTAATATTGTAGCGGTGGTGTAGTTAACACTGTTGGTTATTCATATTGTTAATATTGTAGCGGTGGTGTAGCTAACACTGCTGGTTATTCATATTGTTAATATTGTAGCGGTGGTGTAGTTAACACTGCTGGTTATTCATATTGTTAATATTGTAGAGGTGGTGTAGCTAACACTGCTGGTTATTCATATTGTTAATATTGTAGAGGTGGTGTAGCTAACACTGCTGGTTATTCATATTGTTAATATTGTAGAGGTGGTGTAGTTAACACTGCTGGTTATTCATATTGTTAATATTGTAGAGGTGGTGTAGTTAACACTGCTGGTTATTCATATTGTTAATATTGTAGAGGTGGTGTAGTTAACACTGCTGGTTATTCATATTGTTAATATTGTAGCGGTGGTGTAGTTAACACTGTTGGTTATTCATATTGTTAATATTGTAGCGGTGGTGTAGCTAACACTGCTGGTTATTCATATTGTTAATATTGTAGAGGTGGTGTAGCTAACACTGCTGGTTATTCATATTGTTAATATTGTAGAGGTGGTGTAGTTAACACTGCTGGTTATTCATATTGTTAATATTGTAGAGGTGGTGTAGTTAACACTGCTGGTTATTCATATTGTTAATATTGTAGCGGTGGTGTAGTTAACACTGTTGGTTATTCATATTGTTAATATTGTAGCGGTGGTGTAGCTAACACTGCTGGTTATTCATATTGTTAATATTGTAGAGGTGGTGTAGCTAACACTGCTGGTTATTCATATTGTTAATATTGTAGAGGTGGTGTAGTTAACACTGCTGGTTATTCATATTGTTAATATTGTAACGGTGGTGTAGCTAACACTGCTGGTTATTCATATTGTTAATATTGTAGAGGTGGTGTAGCTAACACTGCTGGTTATTCATATTGTTAATATTGTAACGGTGGTGTAGTTAACACTGCTGGTTATTCATATTGTTAATATTGTAACGGTGGTGTAGCTAACACTGCTGGTTATTCATATTGTTAATATTGTAGAGGTGGTGTAGCTAACACTGCTGGTTATTCATATTGTTAATATTGTAGAGGTGGTGTAGCTAACACTGCTGGTTATTCATATTGTTAATATTGTAGAGGTGGTGTAGCTAACACTGCTGGTTATTCATATTGTTAATATTGTAGTGGTGGTGTAGCTAACACTGCTGGTTATTCATATTGTTAATATTGTAATGGTGGTGTAGTTAACACTGCTGGTTATTCATATTGTTAATATTGTAACGGTGGTGTAGCTAACACTGCTGGTTATTCATATTGTTAATATTGTAGAGGTGGTGTAGCTAACACTGCTGGTTATTCATATTGTTAATATTGTAGTGGTGGTGTAGCTAACACTGCTGGTTATTCATATTGTTAATATTGTAACGGTGGTGTAGTTAACACTGCTGGTTATTCATATTGTTAATATTGTAACGGTGGTGTAGCTAACACTGCTGGTTATTCATATTGTTAATATTGTAGAGGTGGTGTAGCTAACACTGCTGGTTATTCATATTGTTAATATTGTAGAGGTGGTGTAGCTAACACTGCTGGTTATTCATATTGTTAATATTGTAGAGGTGGTGTAGCTAACACTGCTGGTTATTCATATTGTTAATATTGTAGAGGTGGTGTAGCTAACACTGCTGGTTATTCATATTGTTAATATTGTAACGGTGGTGTAGTTAACACTGCTGGTTATTCATATTGTTAATATTGTAACGGTGGTGTAGCTAACACTGCTGGTTATTCATATTGTTAATATTGTAGAGGTGGTGTAGCTAACACTGCTGGTTATTCATATTGTTAATATTGTAGAGGTGGTGTAGCTAACACTGCTGGTTATTCATATTGTTAATATTGTAGAGGTGGTGTAGCTAACACTGCTGGTTATTCATATTGTTAATATTGTAGAGGTGGTGTAGTTAACACTGCTGGTTATTCATATTGTTAATATTGTAGAGGTGGTGTAGTTAACACTGCTGGTTATTCATATTGTTAATATTGTAGAGGTGATGTAGTTAACACTGCTGGTTATTCATATTGTTAATATTGTAGAGGTGGTGTAGTTAACACTGCTGGTTATTCATATTGTTAATATTGTAACGGTGGTGTAGTTAACACTGCTGGTTATTCATATTGTTAATATTGTAACGGTGGTGTAGCTAACACTGCTGGTTATTCATATTGTTAATATTGTAGAGGTGATGTAGCTAACACTGCTGGTTATTCATATTGTTAATATTGTAGAGGTGATGTAGCTAACACTGCTGGTTATTCATATTGTTAATATTGTAGCGGTGGTGTAGCTAACACTGCTGGTTATTCATATTGTTAATATTGTAACGGTGGTGTAGCTAACACTGCTGGTTATTCATATTGTTAATATTGTAGAGGTGGTGTAGCTAACACTGCTGGTTATTCATATTGTTAATATTGTAGAGGTGATGTAGCTAACACTGCTGGTTATTCATATTGTTAATATTGTAGAGGTGGTGTAGCTAACACTGCTGGTTATTCATATTGTTAATATTGTAGCGGTGGTGTAGTTAACACTGCTGGTTATTCATATTGTTAATATTGTAGAGGTGGTGTAGTTAACACTGCTGGTTATTCATATTGTTAATATTGTAGCGGTGGTGTAGCTAACACTGCTGGTTATTCATATTGTTAATATTGTAGAGGTGGTGTAGTTAACACTGCTGGTTATTCATATTGTTAATATTGTAGAGGTGGTGTAGTTAACACTGCTGGTTATTCATATTGTTAATATTGTAGAGGTGGTGTAGTTAACACTGCTGGTTATTCATATTGTTAATATTGTAGAGGTGGTGTAGTTAACACTGCTGGTTATTCATATTGTTAATATTGTAGAGGTGGTGTAGTTAACACTGCTGGTTATTCATATTGTTAATATTGTAGCGGTGGTGTAGTTAACACTGCTGGTTATTCATATTTTGTATGGCTATAGCAGAATCCCTCCGTATGCAACAGATGAATGTGATTCTCTTCAGGGGTCACAGCTCCGTACTGCAGCTGGACAGCTTTAAACAATCTGCTTGGTTTCTCACTCAGCTCCTCGCCGGTTCATACGAGACAGCGTCTGCGTCTGCAGAGTGTGTGTGTGTTGTGTATCTGCTCCAGGTGTGTCCTGCGCTGTGAAAGGACAGTGATAAGACACCTGTACTCCGGCTGCAGTACAGATTATGACAGGACAGGACACCGTATCAGTTTGTGGTGTACAGTAAAGGAACACCATGTTAATGTGTGAGTGTGTCTGAGACAGGAGAGAGACAGTAAACAGAGGAGAAGAGATGGTAAAAGAAGCCCTGAGTTTATTCTGCTGCTTTCCGATCGGAGGAGTGAGACTATATGTTGATCCGTTCGTGGTGCAGGTCGTCTGTGGAATCGGTTGATCCGTCCTTTGCAAACGGGTCTGACAAAAAGCATGTGAACAAAGCATAGAGAGAGAAGCTTCTTTTTTTATTAAATGTATCATCAGACACACTGTATGATAATAATAATAATAATAATAATAATAATAATAATAATAATAATAATATATATATAATAATAATAATAATAATATATATAATAAAATAATAATAATAATAATAATATATCTAATAAAATAATGATAATAATAATAATAATAATAATAATAATAATAATTATATATATATAATAAAATAATAATAATAATAATATATCTAATAAAATAATAATAATAATAATAATTATTATTATTATTATAATAATAATAATAATAATAATAATAATAATAATAATAATAATAATATATAATAATAATAATAATAATAATAATATATTATAATAATAATAATAATAATAATAATATATTATAATAATAATAATAATAATAATATATATAATAATATAATAATAGTATAATGTTTTATTTCCCTTCTCAGGAACAGTCCTACTGTACTTAGACTCAGATCTAATATCTCCCTCTAATGGCCTCAGAGCGAACGGACTTCCACTTTGTGTCTCAAATGCTTTCACACACACGTTACTGTAAAACAGGTTTTTTATTAAATGTTTTTTCTCCTTTGTTTCTCTTACAGATATCATGACACTGGAATGCTGATGTTTCAAGAGCAACCTACGGCACCCCGACTGCCATAAAGCACAATGTCTCAAAAGCGTCCCAACAGCGACTTCAGGGCAACCGATCCACCGCCAACCCAACGCCAACCCAACGCCAACCCAACGCCAACCCAACGCCAACCCAACGCCAGAGCTCAACATTCAAACAATGATAAGAAGTTCAGATAATAACAGGAGACTGAAATCACATTCTTCTACTCCAACAACAAAGGAAGAAACATCAAAGATCCTGTATTTGCTATTCAAATGGACACGGATCTTTCCACAATACCAGAGTATAGATTATTATTATTATTAATACGTAGGTTGAGTTAAATAGCAAACAGAAACACTAATATGATGTCCACCCCCCTTTAGCACATGCCCAGAAATCAGGATATTGTAAATATTGTACAGAAAACACATAGGGACATTGATAAGAAATACAATTATTGCAGAATAATGTATATAGCCATAAGATTCATACCTCTAGTGTGTTTATAAACCATTACTCCTTATTTCTTCTGTGCCCAAACAGATTTAGCACAACGCTCTCTGTACCTCCGTAAGAAACATCTACGTAGAACTAAACAAGACGATCCTGGATTGAATTGGGAAGACACAATATTTGCCATGTCGTGCACGACTGCTGGAGACAGATGCACACGAGAGAGTGTTATTTATTATTAACCCCGTATTGGTCATTTGCTTCTTCGCTCTTTGAAATTGACAGTCGTGAAACGGAGAAGACTTGAGAGAGTTATAAAACAGAGACCAACAGAGAAAGAAGAAACCTCCCATTGTAAACTACCAGAGCAGAGCTGAACACAACTGAGTGTATATGACCCCCCCACCCCCTCCTGTACCGTATGTGTAGTGTGTTTTTAGCCCCGTAGTGACGTGACATATCCAGATGGACTTCCGTGGTTTGGCAGCTCTCTTGTATTGTGCAGTCAGTTACCTTTTATTCAACTGGACATCACCGTGACCCACCGTCCTTCCTCTTTGATTCCTGTTTGGCTAGTCCTCCTCCTCCTCCTCCACCTCCTCCTCTTCCACCTCCACCTCCTCCTCCTCCTCCTCCTCTTCCTCCTCTGTCCATCAGAGGGCCTGTATGCCCGCGGATCTCTCTGCGACCAGGCGCTCGCTCAGCTCCCACAGGCTGGCAGCGTTGCCCTGGTCCTGCGCCTGGACGGACGGCAGGCAGCGGAAGCAGTTGTTGAAGTACATGCCGCCCAGCCCCTCCAGCTCCGGAGCCACGGCGCAATACACCACGGTGGCCGCCCCCTGTTGCTGTGGACAGACAAACACACAGAAAGAGACACGAGTTCAGCGAGCAACTCGTGAAACAACGATGGCATCAGCCTGCGGGAGGAGACAACATACAGAGAGCCCATTTACTGACTCAGACGTTAGGACGTGTCCTGTCCAGAGGAAAAGAGAGAGGACGAGCATCGCTCTGTCCTCTGAGAGACACACAGAAAAAGAGACAGCAGGACTGAGTGTCAACAGGAAACAAAAAAAGACTCCACACGCTGTCCCTGCGGCCCATGATGACGGGGTCGTGTTACCATGGGAACAGCATCCCCCTTACTGTACATATATTTATATACATATATTTATTTATTTATTTCTCTACCGGTGTGTACAGGACCTCTGGCTATACGGGACCATGAGAACGCTCCAGATGTACAGACTCACAGTGGAGAACATGAAGATGACACCAGGGAAACCACAGCTTTTATGGACGGTGTGAGCGAGCAGCTTTTAATGCCTGTAACGTTCATATATATATGAATATGTATATTTTCACATGATGTGTGTACGGGTTCAGCCAGGCTTTCAAAGTTGAGAAGAAGTATTGGAAATGATGCAAGTACAATTCTGTACCGACGTGTTCAAATCAGAAGCTGTTGGTTATAGATATTCTCACACACACACACACACTCTCACACACACTCTCACACACACACACACACACACACACACACACACACACACGCCACAAGGCTCTTTCTCTGTAAGTCCTCTCTCATTTATTTTGTTTAAATCTGAATATCACTCCAGTCTCCCCCCCGACATGGACTCTGCTTGGTGTCTTCTGGAGCCGAGACGCGCTGCAGAAGTGAAACAGTGTTTGGACGCAGCCTGCTAAGTTCTCTAATACAGCCTGTCCCATCAGGCAGTAATTAGCAGGGATATTCTCAGACGAGGGCGATTTGTGTGACATTTGAAAATGAAAGTGTAAACTGCAGCAGAATAAACACGTCAGAGAGAATTACACACATAACCCAGCTGCTCAAAGAGGGATCTTTCATGTTGCGGCTCGGGCTAAAAGCTGCTGTGACAGCTTCCCTGCAAACTCCGGGAGCTGGAGACGACTTCTATACGGACACATGAAATGGCTCGCCTCTTTATCTCCCAATGAGAGGCGGCGAGAGCGAGATGGGGGGGCAGAGAGAGTGAGAGGGAACACTGATGTGGAGGCCGAGGACTAATGTTTAGCACAGAGCACTGGCACACAGTGAGACAAACCCCATCACAGTACACACATACACATCACATGCCAACTGTGTGAACAGCTTCCTAAAGCAGCTGTGAGACAAACACACATCCATCGAGGTCTAAAGCATCTCACATGCAAGTACAACATATGCACAGAAATGCAAATGCAATGAACGACAACCAGATTCCAAGAAATAGCTTTCTCATCAACACACACACACACACACACACACACACACACAGTTCCAAACAGTTCCACACAACCCCCTCTAAGCTCTCAGTAGAGTTCCTCCATGAGGAGGCCTGGTGTGTAACGTGGCAGCAGCAGATTGAGTGTGTTTGAAGTGCATGTGATGAGAGAGCTGGTAAACAGCAGATGAAACGGCAGCATCTCTCTGTGCGCCGCTGTCTGTCTCACCTGCCAGTGGGGCGATAACTTCATCCTCATCACATGTCGCCAAATCAAAGACAGACAAATGCCAAGCAGTGTCTCCGAGTTGCAGGTTCACACACGCTCAGTTTAACTCATCTCCCTCGCTTAGGGCATCTGATCGAGCTCGTCTGAAAGCTAAATGCCTTTTAAACTCCACTGAAGATTTACGCTCTGACTCGCTGACGCCCCCCTTGAACTTGGCTGACTTTCAAAGCAGTTTGGGACCAGTTAGTTTGCTAACTTGTCCTGCTGCAAGTTGAAATATTGATAAAAAAAACCTTTCACTTTCATAATCCAGATTCATGTGGCTGACTTCATAATTCAGTATTTCCTCTGCACTAACAGTCCAGCTAGCCGTGCATCGACTGTCTGTGTCCAGCTATGTGCTATCTTACTGCTGTTTAGCTCATCCCCCTCACCACTTGACCCTGTGACCTCTGGAGAAGATAAGGCTGATGAGATTAGGCATTAACATGCTCAACCACCCACCACAGCCATCTATCACTGTGTGTGTGTGTGTGTGTGTGTGTGCGTGTGTGTGTGTGTGTGTGTGTGTGTGTCTGCAGATAGGAGGTAAAAGGGGTGTGTGAGGTAGTGAGAGAACAAGAGGGGGTGTGCAACAAACTCAATACACTCACATCACACAATTAGACATCACAGTATTCATATGTGCATGCCTGAACACGAGCACGCGCCCGCACACGAGCACGACGAACACAACGCAAATAAACATTTGGGACAATCTACAGGAGAGGAAACGTCACCGACCCGGTGCACATCATACACATCTGTGGTGTTACAGCCATTAAGAACCCCACGTGAAACCGTAGATTACGCCTGTACATTTAGCCGTCTACAAACCGAAGGATCTTTGCTGGGTGTCTTTTTATCTTCTGCAACTCAATGTGAATCATTACCTTTCTGTGTACAGTTCTAGAGTTGTTCTCTACCACCCGGAGCCGGACACTTTGACTTGACGAGAGACTTGACAACAACAACGTGAACAGTTGTGACTGAACACAGTAATAATAAGACGTGTTGCAGGTTTCTGAAATGCTTCTGTAGTAAGAGAAGTCCTTTTGGTTAATGGTTGTGATTAAATGTATGATTGTTGGGTTGCCCTGCCTATTGCTGTGCAATAAGCCGGTCACATGGATCCACCTACAGACATTTATAACTTTCTTATTATGCTTTAAAAGATCTAATAAACTGCATTGAGGAGACTTGCTCTCAGCTATGTAAAATCAGATTTATATTTATGTCATTCAGAGCATTCAGAGACCTGAGAGACTCCGATGAAGACTTGAGACTTGACCAAGACTTGTTTTAAATTACTTGAGACTTTGCTTGAACATTCCCCAAAAGACAAAACAGCTCTGCTATATATATATATATATACATATATATACATATATATACATATATGTATATATATCTCTCTCTATATATATAACATATAGAAGATGGGACAGCTCAACAAAACAACCCAAAAGACAAACAGCTCTGCTATCTATATATCTATATATATATACATATATATAGATATATAAACAACCCTAAATCTGAAATCCTCTATGCTATAAAATAAAATCAGTGCATCACAGCAATACGACAAACCAAAGGAGCCGAAGGAGCCGAAGGAGCCGAAGGAGCCGAAGGAGCAGCCAGGTCTTCTGTTTCTATCTGCTTCTATCTACACACCCAGAACACCTGCAATAAGCAGCAGAGAGCTGCACTCAGCCTGGGATCCACTACTACGGCTCTGGAACCGCTCTGGGATCAGATCCAAGTCTTCCAATCTCAGTATCGACTCAATACCCGTGGACCTCACGGACTCGCAATAGAAATGTCCTTCTATAGTGTTACGCAATAATAAAGTCCTTATTGAGCGTATTCTAAAGCAAAGAGGGGATGTGTGGGAGATGTGATGTTGTTGAATTAACAGTAATGTTGCGTTCTGTGTCTTCATCATCCAAGTTGTACTCGGCCGTATGAGCTTCCTCTGACCCCGTGCATGTGACCCTTCCCCCCCACACATCTGTAGTTATGACACTGACCTCTCCCTCTGACCTGGATGTAAATAAACCCAGTACTGTAGAGCAGTCTGTTTTTGGCCCATCCCTGTACATACACAATCTGTAAATACAAACAGCTATGCATGCTGAAAACCTAGCAATTCTTTCAGGTACTTTTATAATCCCCAAATTCTCATATGGCATGTGCTGAAAAACAAAAGAATCATTTAAAAAAAGTAGAAAAAAGAAAAGATTACAAATAAAAAAGGTTTCAAATAAATGAGTTGATAATATTGTCAGGCAGTATCCTCTGTTGGACAGTGTGTGTAGAGTCTTCCTGTTTCTTACTCCTGTGGGTGGTTCTCTTCCTTTGTCTGTCCGTCTGTGTTTCTGCTCAACATCTGTGTCACATCTGTATACAGCAGCGAGGGTTGAGGCAGAGCGGAGAGGAGACCAGCTACATACTGTTATATACTACTAGAGCTATATACTGCTAGATGTTGTATACGTCTCTGGATACGCAGCAGGTCGAGGAAACACTTTAGGTTGGAACCAAATATTAGATTGTTTTTAAAAATCATTTTTCGTAGCCTGCTTGAAGTTTGTTAATCTGTCGATGACAGACAAGCGGCATCCTGTGATTTGAAGTCCCCACTGTGGAGTTCTATTGGGGAAACAAGCCCTACTTGATCCTACAGATGTTTTCTCATCTGTAGGTGGTAAAATATCTGAATTCTACTGGATGAATAAACCTGATTTTCTACAACCCAATGCAACAAGGCTACAGCATTAGGAGAGTCTTTCCTGGCTCGTAGCCCCGTGCACTGAAGGGATCAGGAGGGGTGCAGTTTTTGCCTCAGCCCTCTGCCCGGCCTTGTGGACTCGTTATCCTGAAAGTGGGATTTCAGAAGGATTGTGATTCTGTTTCAGGAATGTTTTTTTTTCAGCCTGTGATGTTTCAAATAGATGGAGGTGTCTGATTTTTAATCTGTGCTAAAGATATTTTACATTTAATAAATAACCATTGAAATGAAAACGTCCTCAGTGTGTGTGTGCAGTCCATGTGCGAATGTGTGTCTTCGCCCTCAGCCGCGGTAACCTCTGCGAGCCGACGGCTCAGCTGAGCGTGCCTGGCCCAGCTGTAGAGGGAATCCTGGGTAACGCGGTCCCCTCAGATAAACAAGCTGTCCCTCCATTCAGCTTGACCGCTCGACCAAGAGGAGAGGAGATTAGCACCTCAAACACCTCAGAAAGTAGCCTGACACTCACCGCCGTCACTCCGCCGTGACCTCTGTCACCCTGACTGAGGGAAGCCAAAGGTCACAGTAGACATACGAGAGTAAAGGTGCCGGACCGCAGAGAGCCAGCCCTACAAACGCAGACGTCTGTCACTTGTCACAGTGATGAAGTTACACGATTGGTCGGCCGAGTGTTGGCGTTTCCTCATTGGCCGTTGCTCTTTCAAAATGAAAAGGTGGGAACAGTCCTATGTTTACGTTAACAGGGGGGCGTGTCATCGGTGCGAGTGCTCCTCTATCGGCGCATTTCCACCAGATCCGGTGACGGATGGCGTCTCAACCTTCCATTCATTTCCTGTGGGAAGCAGCAGAAGCAGTCGCCCGGTGCACGGTGGGAGTGTTGCGGCGAGTTGAGCCCGTCCAGCGCAACGCGTCCGTGGACCAAGCTGTGAAACTAGGAGATCTAGTTCTAAAATGAAACCAGATTCAGCAGTGGCATCGCCGGTTTCCGGCTTCAAATCTCTTCAGAAGGAGATGTTGGTGGATTGTTTAGACGAGCAGGCCGCCATGTTGTTTCCTGTTTGAAACGGCGAGCAGAGAACCAGGGACCAATCAGGTGCATTCCACGAGAGGGACCGCCATCGCTTGAACAACCAGTTGAGTGGAGCAGCGTGTCCTCTAGTGTCCTCGCTGGACCTGGTGGACATGAACTGCTGGATTTCATATTACAGACATGACCTCTGAATATTAGTGGAACACCGACTGAACGAACGCGGTCCGCGGTCCGCGGTCCGCGGTACAGACACTCGGTCCTGTTTCAGTGCTAGCACGATGAAATAATGATTCACTTCCACACACCCAACACACAGAATGTATTATTGGAGTGGGAGCCGTGTCCATAATGTGACTGAGAGCTTGTTTAGATCCCCAGAGAAGGAGCAGCTCTCCTCATCACGGTGATTAGTCTACCCCTGGTCATCTGGATGTACTAAACTCTATTTCATACCCTCCATTAGCCCACAGGCGGATGGCTAATACTCACCTACGGGCAGTGTGCTCCCCTGAGGGGCATTAAGGACAGGATGGAAGGACCAGCCTCCTCCCTCCCTCCCTCCCTCCTTCTCTTTCCGTTCCTTCATCATGCCCGTTCAATCTCTCTCCGTCTGTCAGCCTCGCCCCCCGCTCCTTCCTCGGCCCTGCTCTTTTCCATCAACCCTCTGCAGATCCCTTTTCCCCTGCAGCCCCATCCCCCTCCGGCCTCATAACTTACAGCACCGGGCCCACTGTAGCCGGGGTCTCGTGGGTAAACGGTCATAGTAGGACCTCTTGGAGGTAAATGGATCTGTTTCCCTGGAGGCCCGGATCACAGATGAGCCCCGTTGACACGCTTTCTTTCTCTAGAAGCCAGCAGAGTGATGTAGTAGAGATGAGGAGGCAGAGAGAGAAAGGAGCAGAGGAATAAACTATGTAGGAGTGACAGGAACACAACACAAAGCCCCCCCCGCACTATTCCCTCTCTTTCTCTCTGCGACCCTCCCTTTACCTCCCTTTGCCTCCCTTTACCTCCCTTTGCCTCCCTTT
>NW_023618490.1:0-46746 GCF_015220745.1 Sebastes umbrosus | reverse complement strand
GAAAAATAATAATTAAAGCTGCAAGCAGCGATGAACGGGCCCTCGCCCCTTGCGTGTCGAGGATGCTGGCGGGACGCCGACCGACGCGGCCGGGCACCGTGAAGCCGAAACTCTGACGAGCGCCACGACGCCTGCCGCAAGGCTCTACGACAGGCACTCTCTGCTGAGCGATATAACACCTCCCACAAGACTCTACGACACACGGATCACGAGTTATGAAAGGGGGCGTGGCTAATGTGTAGGGGGCGGGCATAACTTTCACCAATGAAACAGGCACTCTCTGCTGAGTGATATGACACCCCCCACAAGACTCTACTACAAACGGATCATGAGTTATGAAAGGGGGCGGGGCTAATGTGTAGGGGGCGGGGCTAACCATCCCCAATGAAACAGGCACTCTCTGCTGAGTGATATGACACCTCCCGCAAGACTCTACTATAAACGGTTCATGAGATATGAACGGGGGCGGGGCTAACGTCTTGGGGCGGGGCTATGAGTATAATTTTTCATATACATGTCATCAGTACTGGACCACCATCATACCTGAGAGATTTGGGGCAGATCGGACTATGTACAGTTGAGTTACAATAACTGCCTGTTTCATGGCGAATGGCTCAAAATGGACGCCACGCCACGTTCCGCTCGTTAAGTGAAAACTCACGATTTTAATAACTTTTCATCTTCAAGGTCTTAAGATGGTCCTGACCAAATTTCAAATCGATCTGATTAAATCTGTAGGAGGAGTTCGTTAAAGTACGCGGCCTATAAAATGCTAAAAGTGACATGAAATCCAATATGGCCGACTTCCGGGTGGGCGGAGCTAATGAAACCCAATGAGGAATATGTTTCAAATGATGAGTGGGATATGCATACCAAATTTCATGATTATCGGATCAACTTTGACAAAGTTAAAATTTCAACGCGTTAGGGGGCGCTATAGAGCCGGCTAAACACACTGAGCCTAATGGCTATATATTTAAATAAAGTTCACAGGTGTCTATCATCTTGCCAAATTTCATGAGTTTTCGAGTACCTAAAGGTATGTTCAAAATCTGAAAGACATAAGGGGGCGCTAGAGAGCCAACATGCCACGCCCAAGCAAAATTTCACCACTAAAATGAAGTAATTACTAGTTTGGATGTGTGTGTAAAGTTTCATAAATTTTTGTGCATCCTAAAGTCTTCAAATATGCGTTCGTAAATTCTAAAATCACGCAGGAAGTCCAACATGGCTGACTTCCTGTTTGCCGAAGAAATCTCAAAATCATTTAATCCAGGTATGAGGGCGTGAGCAATGACATACTTGAATTTCGTGAAGATCGAAGAAACTTTCTCTGAAAAACTGCGTACGTTAGGGGGCGCTATGGAGCCCTCTGGAGACACCCGAGCCCAGTCACTCCAGAACATTGAATTTCCCACCAGTTCTGACGCATACTCCACTTTTCGTGAGTTTTGGGGATGGCTAAGGTCGTCAAAAACGCGATCTCGCAGCGGAAAAAGAATAATAATTAAAGCTGCAAGCAGCGATGAACGGGCCCTCGCCCCTTGCGCGTCGAGGATGCTGGCGGGACGCCGACCGACGCGGCCGGGCACCGTGAAGCCGAAACTCTGACGAGCGCCACGACGCCTGCCGCAAGGCTCTACGACAGGCACTCTCTGCTGAGCGATATAACACCTCCCACAAGACTCTACGACAAACGGATCACGAGTTATGAAAGGGGGCGTGGCTAATGTGTAGGGGGCGGGCATAACTTTCACCAATGAAACAGGCACTCTCTGCTGAGTGATATGACACCCCCCACAAGACTCTACTACAAACGGATCATGAGTTATGAAAGGGGGCGGGGCTAATGTGTAGGGGGCGGGGCTAACCATCCCCAATGAAACAGGCACTCTCTGCTGAGTGATATGACACCTCCCGCAAGACTCTACTATAAACGGTTCATGAGATATGAAAGGGGGCGGGGCTAACGTCTTGGGGCGGGGCTATGAGTATAATTTTTCATATACATGTCATCAGTACTGGACCACCATCATACCTGAGAGATTTGGGGCAGATCGGACTATGTACAGTTGAGTTACAATAACTGCCTGTTTCATGGCGAATGGCTCAAAATGGACGCCACGCCACGTTCCGCTCGTTAAGTGAAAACTCACGATTTTAATAACTTTTCATCTTCAAGGTCTTAAGATGGTCCTGACCAAATTTCAAATCGATCTGATTAAATCTGTAGGAGGAGTTCGTTAAAGTACGCGGCCCATAAAATGCTAAAAGTGACATGAAATCCAATATGGCCGACTTCCGGGTGGGCGGAGCTAATGAAACCCAATGAGGAATATGTTTCAAATGATGAGTGGGATATGCATACCAAATTTCATGATTATCGGATCAACTTTGACAAAGTTAAAATTTCAACGCGTTAGGGGGCGCTATAGAGCCGGCTAAACACACTGAGCCTAATGGCTATATATTTAAATAAAGTTCACAGGTGTCTATCATCTTGCCAAATTTCATGAGTTTTCGAGTACCTAAAGGTATGTTCAAAATCTGAAAGACATAAGGGGGCGCTAGAGAGCCAACATGCCACGCCCAAGCAAAATTTCACCACTAAAATGAAGTAATTACTAGTTTGGATGTGTGTGTAAAGTTTCATAAATTTTTGTGCATCCTAAAGTCTTCAAATATGCGTTCGTAAATTCTAAAATCACGCAGGAAGTCCAACATGGCTGACTTCCTGTTTGCCGAAGAAATCTCAAAATCATTTAATCCAGGTATGAGGGCGTGAGCAATGACATACTTGAATTTCGTGAAGATCGAAGAAACTTTCTCTGAAAAACTGCGTACGTTAGGGGGCGCTATGGAGCCCTCTGGAGACACCCGAGCCCAGTCACTCCAGAACATTGAATTTCCCACCAGTTCTGACGCATACTCCACTTTTCGTGAGTTTTGGGGATGGCTAAGGTCGTCAAAAACGCGATCTTGCAGCGGAAAAAGAATAATAATAATCCCCAGAAAAACAATAGGTTCCTTGCACTTCGTGCCAGGACACCGTTGGGTCCTGGCACTTTCGTGCTCGGGCCCTAATAATAATAATAATTAAAGCTGCAAGCAGCGATGAACGGGCCCTCGCCCCTTGCGCATCGGGGATGCTGGCGGGACGCCGACCGACGCGGCCGGGCACCGTGAAGCCGAAACTCTGACGAGCGCCACGACGCCTGCCGCAAGGCTCTACGACAAGCGGTTCACAAGTTATGAAGGGGGGCGTGGCTAATGTGTAGGGGGCGGGCATAACCTTCACCAATGAAACAGGCACTCTCTGCTGAGCGATATAACACCTCCCACAAGACTCTACGACAAACGGATCATGAGTAATGAAAGGGGGCGTGGCTAATGTGTAGGGGGCGGGCATAACCTTCACCAATGAAACAGGCACTCTCTGCTGAGTGATATGACACCTCCCACAAGACTCTACGACAAACGGATCATGAGTTATGAAAGGGGGCGGGGCTAATGTGTAGGGGGCGGGGATAACCTTCACCAATGAAACAGGCACTCTCTGCTGAGTGATATGACACCTCCCACAAGACTCTACGACAAACGGATCATGAGTTATGAAAGGGGGCGGGGCTAATGTGTAGGGGCCGTGGCTATGACTATATTTTTGCATTTACATATAATCAGGACTGGACCCTTATCATACCTGAGAAATTTGGGGCAGATCGGACTATGTACAGTTGAGTTAGGGTTAACCCACTCTCTGCTGAGTGATATGACACATCCCACAAGACTCTACTATAAACGGTTCATGAGTTATGAAAGGGGGCGGGGCTAACGTCTTAGGGCGGGGCTATGAGTATAATTTTTCATATACATGTCATCAGTACTGGAGCACCATCATACCTGAGAGATTTGGGGCAGATCGGACTATGTACAGTTGAGTTACAATAACTGGCGAATGGCTCAAAATGGCCGCCACGCTACGGTCCGATCGTTAAGTGGACACTCATCATTTTAATAACTTTTCATCTTCAAGGTCTTAAGATGGTCCTGACCAAATTTCAACTCCATCTGATCAAATCTGTAGGAGGAGTTCGTTAAAGTACGCGGCCAATAAAACTCAAAAATTGGGAAAATCGTACATAAAATCCAATATGGCCGACTTCCGGGTGGGCGGAGCTAATGAAACCCAATGAGGAATATGTTTCAAATGATGAGTGGGATATGCATACCAAATTTCATGATTATCGGATCAACTTTGACAAAGTTAAAATTTCAACGCGTTAGGGGGCGCTATAGAGCCGGCTAAACACACTGAGCCTAATGGCTATATATTTAAATAAAGTTCACAGGTGTCTATCATCTTGCCAAATTTCATGAGTTTTCGAGTACCTAAAGGTATGTTCAAAATCTGAAAGACATAAGGGGGCGCTAGAGAGCCAACATGCCACGCCCAAGCAAAATTTCACCACTAAAATTAAGTAATTACTAGTTTGGATGTGTGTGTAAAGTTTCATAAATTTTTGTGCATCCTAAAGTCTTCAAATATGTGTTCGTAAATTCTAAAATCACGCAGGAAGTCCAACATGGCTGACTTCCTGTTTGCCGAAGAAATCTCAAAATCATTTAATCCAGGTATGAGGGCGTGAGCAATGACATACTTGAATTTCGTGAAGATCGAAGAAACTTTCTCTGAAAAACTGCGTACGTTAGGGGGCGCTATGGAGCCCTCTGGAGACACCCGAGCCCAGTCACTCCAGAACATTGAATTTCCCACCAGTTCTGACGCATACTCCACTTTTCGTGAGTTTTGGGGATGGCTAAGGTCGTCAAAAACGCGATCTTGCAGCGGAAAAAGAATAATAATAATAATAATAATTAAAGCTGCGAGCAGCGATGAACGGGCCCTCGCCCCTTGCGCGTCGGGGATGCTGGCGGGACGCCGACCGACGCGGCCGGGCACCGTGAAGCCGAAACTCTGACGAGCGCCACGACGCCTGCCGCAAGGCTCTACGACAAGCGGTTCACAAGTTATGAAGGGGGGCGTGGCTAATGTGTAGGGGGCGGGCATAACCTTCACCAATGAAACAGGCACTCTCTGCTGAGCGATATAACACCTCCCACAAGACTCTACGACAACCGGATCATGAGTAATGAAAGGGGGCGTGGCTAATGTGTAGGGGGCGGGCATAACCTTCACCAATGAAACAGGCACTCTCTGCTGAGTGATATGACACCTCCCACAAGACTCTACGACAAACGGATCATGAGTAATATGAAAGGGGGCGGGGCTAATGTGTAGGGGGCGGGGATAACCTTCACCAATGAAACAGGCACTCTCTGCTGAGTGATATGACACCTCCCACAAGACTCTACGACAAACGGATCATGAGTTATGAAAGGGGGCGGGGCTAATGTGTAGGGGCCGTGGCTATGACTATATTTTTGCATTTACATATAATCAGGACTGGACCCTTATCATACCTGAGAAATTTGGGGCAGATCGGACTATGTACAGTTGAGTTAGGGTTAACCCACTCTCTGCTGAGTGATATGACACATCCCACAAGACTCTACTATAAACGGTTCATGAGTTATGAAAGGGGGCGGGGCTAACGTCTTAGGGCGGGGCTATGAGTATAATTTTTCATATACATGTCATCAGTACTGGAGCACCATCATACCTGAGAGATTTGGGGCAGATCGGACTATGTACAGTTGAGTTACAATAACTGGCGAATGGCTCAAAATGGCCGCCACGCTACGGTCCGATCGTTAAGTGGACACTCATCATTTTAATAACTTTTCATCTTCAAGGTCTTAAGATGGTCCTGACCAAATTTCAACTCCATCTGATCAAATCTGTAGGAGGAGTTCGTTAAAGTACGCGGCCAATAAAACTCAAAAATTGGGAAAATCGTACATAAAATCCAATATGGCCGACTTCTGGGTGGGCGGGGCTTATGAAACCCAATGAGGAATATGTTTCAAATGATGAGTGGGATATGCATACCAAATTTCATGAATATCGGATCAACTTTGACAAAGTTAAAATTTCAACGCGTTAGGGGGCGCTATAGAGCCGGCTAAACACACTGAGCCTAATGGCTATACAGTTACATAAAGTTCACAGGTGTCTATCATTTTGCCAAATTTTATGAGATTCCGAGTACCTAAAGGTATGTTCAAAATCTGAAAGACATAAGGGGGCGCTAGAGAGCCAACATGCCACGCCCAAGCAAAATTTCACCACTAAAATGAAGTAATTACTAGTTTGGATGTGTGTGTAAAGTTTCATAAATTTTTGTGCATCCTAAAGTCTTCAAATATGCGTTCGTAAATTCTAAAATCACGCAGGAAGTCCAACATGGCTGACTTCCTGTTTGCCGAAGAAATCTCAAAATCATTTAATCCAGGTATGAGGGCGTGAGCAATGACATACTTGAATTTCGTGAAGATCGAAGAAACTTTCTCTGAAAAACTGCGTACGTTAGGGGGCGCTATGGAGCCCTCTGGAGACACCCGAGCCCAGTCACTCCAGAACATTGAATTTCCCACCAGTTCTGACGCATACTCCACTTTTCGTGAGTTTTGGGGATGGCTAAGGTCGTCAAAAACGCGATCTTGCAGCGGAAAAAGAATAATAATAATAATCCCCAGAAAAACAATAGGTTCCTTGCACTTCGTGCCAGGACACCGTTGGGTCCTGGCACTTTCGTGCTCGGGCCCTAATAATAATAATAATAATCCCCAGAAAAACAATAGGTTCCTTGCACTTCGTGCCAGGACACCGTTGGGTCCTGGCACTTTCGTGCTCGGGCCCTAATAATAATAATCCCCAGAAAAACAATAGGTTCCTTGCACTTCGTGCCAGGACACCGTTGGGTCCTGGCACTTTCGTGCTCGGGCCCTAATAATCCCCAGAAAAACAATAGGTTCCTTGCACTTCGTGCCAGGACACCGTTGGGTCCTGGCACTTTCGTGCTCGGGCCCTAATTAAAGCTGCAAGCAGCGATGAACGGGCCCTCGCCCCTTGCGCGTCGAGGATGCTGGCGGGACGCCGACCGACGCGGCCGGGCACCGTGAAGCCGAAACTCTGACGAGCGCCACGACGCCTGCCGCAAGGCTCTACGACAGGCACTCTCTGCTGAGTGATATAACACCTCCCACAAGACTCTACGACAAACGGATCACGAGTTATGAAAGGGGGCGGGGCTAATGTGTAGGGGGCGGGGCTAACCATCCCCAATGAAACAGGCACTCTCTGCTGAGTGATATGACACCTCCCGCAAGACTCTACTATAAACGGTTCATGAGATATGAAAGGGGGCGGGGCTAACTTCTTGGGGCGGGGCTATGAGTATAATTTTTCATATACATGTCATCAGTACTGGACCACCATCATACCTGAGAGATTTGGGGCAGATCGGACTATGTACAGTTGAGTTACAATAACTGCCTGTTTCATGGCGAATGGCTCAAAATGGACGCCACGCCACGTTCCGCTCGTTAAGTGAAAACTCACGATTTTAATAACTTTTCATCTTCAAGGTCTTAAGATGGTCCTGACCAAATTTCAAATCGATCTGATTAAATCTGTAGGAGGAGTTCGTTAAAGTACGCGGCCTATAAAATGCTAAAAGTGACATGAAATCCAATATGGCCGACTTCCGGGTGGGCGGAGCTAATGAAACCCAATGAGGAATATGTTTCAAATGATGAGTGGGATATGCATACCAAATTTCATGATTATCGGATCAACTTTGACAAAGTTAAAATTTCAACGCGTTAGGGGGCGCTATAGAGCCGGCTAAACACACTGAGCCTAATGGCTATATATTTAAATAAAGTTCACAGGTGTCTATCATCTTGCCAAATTTCATGAGTTTTCGAGTACCTAAAGGTATGTTCAAAATCTGAAAGACATAAGGGGGCGCTAGAGAGCCAACATGCCACGCCCAAGCAAAATTTCACCACTAAAATGAAGTAATTACTAGTTTGGATGTGTGTGTAAAGTTTCATAAATTTTTGTGCATCCTAAAGTCTTCAAATATGCGTTCGTAAATTCTAAAATCACGCAGGAAGTCCAACATGGCTGACTTCCTGTTTGCCGAAGAAATCTCAAAATCATTTAATCCAGGTATGAGGGCGTGAGCAATGACATACTTGAATTTCGTGAAGATCGAAGAAACTTTCTCTGAAAAACTGCGTACGTTAGGGGGCGCTATGGAGCCCTCTGGAGACACCCGAGCCCAGTCACTCCAGAACATTGAATTTCCCACCAGTTCTGACGCATACTCCACTTTTCGTGAGTTTTGGGGATGGCTAAGGTCGTCAAAAACGCGATCTACCAGCGGAAAAAGAATAATAATAATAATCCCCAGAAAAACAATAGGTTCCTTGCACTTCGTGCCAGGACACCGTTGGGTCCTGGCACTTTCGTGCTCGGGCCCTAATAATCCCCAGAAAAACAATAGGTTCCTTGCACTTCGTGCCAGGACACCGTTGGGTCCTGGCACTTTCGTGCTCGGGCCCTAATAATAATCCCCAGAAAAACAATAGGTTCCTTGCACTTCGTGCCAGGACACCGTTGGGTCCTGGCACTTTCGTGCTCGGGCCCTAATTAAAGCTGCAAGCAGCGATGAACGGGCCCTCGCCCCTTGCGCGTCGGGGATGCTGGCGGGACGCCGACCGACGCGGCCGGGCACGGTGAAGCCGAAACTCTGACGAGCGCGACGACGCCTGCCGCAAGGCTCTACGACAAACGGATCACGAGTTATGAAAGGGGGCGTGGCTAATGTGTAGGGGGCGGGCATAACTTTCACCAATGAAACAGGCACTCTCTGCTGAGTGATATGACACCCCCCACAAGACTCTACTACAAACGGATCATGAGTTATGAAAGGGGGCGGGGCTAATGTGTAGGGGGCGGGGCTAACCATCCCCAATGAAACAGGCACTCTCTGCTGAGTGATATGACACCTCCCGCAAGACTCTACTATAAACGGTTCATGCGATATGAAAGGGGGCGGGGCTAACGTCTTGGGGCGGGGCTATGAGTATAATTTTTCATATACATGTCATCAGTACTGGACCACCATCATACCTGAGAGATTTGGGGCAGATCGGACTATGTACAGTTGAGTTACAATAACTGCCTGTTTCATGGCGAATGGCTCAAAATGGACGCCACGCCACGTTCCGCTCGTTAAGTGAAAACTCACGATTTTAATAACTTTTCATCTTCAAGGTCTTAAGATGGTCCTGACCAAATTTCAAATCGATCTGATTAAATCTGTAGGAGGAGTTCGTTAAAGTACGCGGCCTATAAAATGCTAAAAGTGACATGAAATCCAATATGGCCGACTTCCGGGTGGGCGGAGCTAATGAAACCCAATGAGGAATATGTTTCAAATGATGAGTGGGATATGCATACCAAATTTCATGATTATCGGATCAACTTTGACAAAGTTAAAATTTCAACGCGTTAGGTGGCGCTATAGAGCCGGCTAAACACACTGAGCCTAATGGCTATATATTTAAATAAAGTTCACAGGTGTCTATCATCTTGCCAAATTTCATGAGTTTTCGAGTACCTAAAGGTATGTTCAAAATCTGAAAGACATAAGGGGGCGCTAGAGAGCCAACATGCCACGCCCAAGCAAAATTTCACCACTAAAATTAAGTAATTACTAGTTTGGATGTGTGTGTAAAGTTTCATAAATTTTTGTGCATCCTAAAGTCTTCAAATATGCGTTCGTAAATTCTAAAATCACGCAGGAAGTCCAACATGGCTGACTTCCTGTTTGCCGAAGAAATCTCAAAATCATTTAATCCAGGTATGAGGGCGTGAGCAATGACATACTTGAATTTCGTGAAGATCGAAGAAACTTTCTCTGAAAAACTGCGTACGTTAGGGGGCGCTATGGAGCCCTCTGGAGACACCCGAGCCCAGTCACTCCAGAACATTGAATTTCCCACCAGTTCTGACGCATACTCCACTTTTCGTGAGTTTTGGGGATGGCTAAGGTCGTCAAAAACGCGATCTCGCAGCGGAAAAAGAATAATAATTAAAGCTGCAAGCAGCGATGAACGGGCCCTCGCCCCTTGCGCGTCGAGGATGCTGGCGGGACGCCGACCGACGCGGCCGGGCACCGTGAAGCCGAAACTCTGACGAGCGCCACGACGCCTGCCGCAAGGCTCTACGACAGGCACTCTCTGCTGAGCGATATAACACCTCCCACAAGACTCTACGACAAACGGATCACGAGTTATGAAAGGGGGCGTGGCTAATGTGTAGGGGGCGGGCATAACTTTCACCAATGAAACAGGCACTCTCTGCTGAGTGATATGACACCCCCCACAAGACTCTACTACAAACGGATCATGAGTTATGAAAGGGGGCGGGGCTAATGTGTAGGGGGCGGGGCTAACCATCCCCAATGAAACAGGCACTCTCTGCTGAGTGATATGACACCTCCCGCAAGACTCTACTATAAACGGTTCATGAGATATGAAAGGGGGCGGGGCTAACGTCTTGGGGCGGGGCTATGAGTATAATTTTTCATATACATGTCATCAGTACTGGACCACCATCATACCTGAGAGATTTGGGGCAGATCGGACTATGTACAGTTGAGTTACAATAACTGCCTGTTTCATGGCGAATGGCTCAAAATGGACGCCACGCCACGTTCCGCTCGTTAAGTGAAAACTCACGATTTTAATAACTTTTCATCTTCAAGGTCTTAAGATGGTCCTGACCAAATTTCAAATCGATCTGATTAAATCTGTAGGAGGAGTTCGTTAAAGTACGCGGCCTATAAAATGCTAAAAGTGACATGAAATCCAATATGGCCGACTTCCGGGTGGGCGGAGCTAATGAAACCCAATGAGGAATATGTTTCAAATGATGAGTGGGATATGCATACCAAATTTCATGATTATCGGATCAACTTTGACAAAGTTAAAATTTCAACGCGTTAGGGGGCGCTATAGAGCCGGCTAAACACACTGAGCCTAATGGCTATATATTTAAATAAAGTTCACAGGTGTCTATCATCTTGCCAAATTTCATGAGTTTTCGAGTACCTAAAGGTATGTTCAAAATCTGAAAGACATAAGGGGGCGCTAGAGAGCCAACATGCCACGCCCAAGCAAAATTTCACCACTAAAATGAAGTAATTACTAGTTTGGATGTGTGTGTAAAGTTTCATAAATTTTTGTGCATCCTAAAGTCTTCAAATATGCGTTCGTAAATTCTAAAATCACGCAGGAAGTCCAACATGGCTGACTTCCTGTTTGCCGAAGAAATCTCAAAATCATTTAATCCAGGTATGAGGGCGTGAGCAATGACATACTTGAATTTCGTGAAGATCGAAGAAACTTTCTCTGAAAAAACTGCGTACGTTAGGGGGCGCTATGGAGCCCTCTGGAGACACCCGAGCCCAGTCACTCCAGAACATTGAATTTCCCACCAGTTCTGACGCATACTCCACTTTTCGTGAGTTTTGGGGATGGCTAAGGTCGTCAAAAACGCGATCTCGCAGCGGAAAAAGAATAATAATTAAAGCTGCAAGCAGCGATGAACGGGCCCTCGCCCCTTGCGCGTCGGGGATGCTGGCGGGACGCCGACCGACGCGGCCGGGCACCGTGAAGCCGAAACTCTGACGAGCGCCACGACGCCTGCCGCAAGGCTCTACGACAGGCACTCTCTGCTGAGCGATATAACACCTCCCACAAGACTCTACGACAAACGGATCACGAGTTATGAAAGGGGGCGTGGCTAATGTGTAGGGGGCGGGCATAACTTTCACCAATGAAACAGGCACTCTCTGCTGAGTGATATGACACCCCCCACAAGACTCTACTACAAACGGATCATGAGTTATGAAAGGGGGCGGGGCTAATGTGTAGGGGGCGGGGCTAACCATCCCCAATGAAACAGGCACTCTCTGCTGAGTGATATGACACCTCCCGCAAGACTCTACTATAAACGGTTCATGAGATATGAAAGGGGGCGGGGCTAACGTCTTGGGGCGGGGCTATGAGTATAATTTTTCATATACATGTCATCAGTACTGGACCACCATCATACCTGAGAGATTTGGGGCAGATCGGACTATGTACAGTTGAGTTACAATAACTGCCTGTTTCATGGCGAATGGCTCAAAATGGACGCCACGCCACGTTCCGCTCGTTAAGTGAAAACTCACGATTTTAATAACTTTTCATCTTCAAGGTCTTAAGATGGTCCTGACCAAATTTCAAATCGATCTGATTAAATCTGTAGGAGGAGTTCGTTAAAGTACGCGGCCTATAAAATGCTAAAAGTGACATGAAATCCAATATGGCCGACTTCCGGGTGGGCGGAGCTAATGAAACCCAATGAGGAATATGTTTCAAATGATGAGTGGGATATGCATACCAAATTTCATGATTATCGGATCAACTTTGACAAAGTTAAAATTTCAACGCGTTAGGGGGCGCTATAGAGCCGGCTAAACACACTGAGCCTAATGGCTATATATTTAAATAAAGTTCACAGGTGTCTATCATCTTGCCAAATTTCATGAGTTTTCGAGTACCTAAAGGTATGTTCAAAATCTGAAAGACATAAGGGGGCGCTAGAGAGCCAACATGCCACGCCCAAGCAAAATTTCACCACTAAAATGAAGTAATTACTAGTTTGGATGTGTGTGTAAAGTTTCATAAATTTTTGTGCATCCTAAAGTCTTCAAATATGCGTTCGTAAATTCTAAAATCACGCAGGAAGTCCAACATGGCTGACTTCCTGTTTGCCGAAGAAATCTCAAAATCATTTAATCCAGGTATGAGGGCGTGAGCAATGACATACTTGAATTTCGTGAAGATCGAAGAAACTTTCTCTGAAAAACTGCGTACGTTAGGGGGCGCTATGGAGCCCTCTGGAGACACCCGAGCCCAGTCACTCCAGAACATTGAATTTCCCACCAGTTCTGACGCATACTCCACTTTTCGTGAGTTTTGGGGATGGCTAAGGTCGTCAAAAACGCGATCTCGCAGCGGAAAAAAGAATAATAATAATAATCCCCAGAAAAACAATAGGTTCCTTGCACTTCGTGCCAGGACACCGTTGGGTCCTGGCACTTTCGTGCTCGGGCCCTAATAATAATCCCCAGAAAAACAATAGGTTCCTTGCACTTCGTGCCAGGACACCGTTGGGTCCTGGCACTTTCGTGCTCGGGCCCTAATAATAATCCCCAGAAAAACAATAGGTTCCTTGCACTTCGTGCCAGGACACCGTTGGGTCCTGGCACTTTCGTGCTCGGGCCCTAATTAAAGCTGCAAGCAGCGATGAACGGGCCCTCGCCCCTTGCGCGTCGAGGATGCTGGCGGGACGCCGACCGACGCGGCCGGGCACCGTGAAGCCGAAACTCTGACGAGCGCCACGACGCCTGCCGCAAGGCTCTACGACAGGCACTCTCTGCTGAGCGATATAACACCTCCCACAAGACTCTACGACAAACGGATCACGAGTTATGAAAGGGGGCGTGGCTAATGTGTAGGGGGCGGGCATAACTTTCACCAATGAAACAGGCACTCTCTGCTGAGTGATATGACACCCCCCACAAGACTCTACTACAAACGGATCATGAGTTATGAAAGGGGGCGGGGCTAATGTGTAGGGGGCGGGGCTAACCATCCCCAATGAAACAGGCACTCTCTGCTGAGTGATATGACACCTCCCGCAAGACTCTACTATAAACGGTTCATGAGATATGAAAGGGGGCGGGGCTAACGTCTTGGGGCGGGGCTATGAGTATAATTTTTCATATACATGTCATCAGTACTGGACCACCATCATACCTGAGAGATTTGGGGCAGATCGGACTATGTACAGTTGAGTTACAATAACTGCCTGTTTCATGGCGAATGGCTCAAAATGGACGCCACGCCACGTTCCGCTCGTTAAGTGAAAACTCACGATTTTAATAACTTTTCATCTTCAAGGTCTTAAGATGGTCCTGACCAAATTTCAAATCGATCTGATTAAATCTGTAGGAGGAGTTCGTTAAAGTACGCGGCCTATAAAATGCTAAAAGTGACATGAAATCCAATATGGCCGACTTCCGGGTGGGCGGAGCTAATGAAACCCAATGAGGAATATGTTTCAAATGATGAGTGGGATATGCATACCAAATTTCATGATTATCGGATCAACTTTGACAAAGTTAAAATTTCAACGCGTTAGGGGGCGCTATAGAGCCGGCTAAACACACTGAGCCTAATGGCTATATATTTAAATAAAGTTCACAGGTGTCTATCATCTTGCCAAATTTCATGAGTTTTCGAGTACCTAAAGGTATGTTCAAAATCTGAAAGACATAAGGGGGCGCTAGAGAGCCAACATGCCACGCCCAAGCAAAATTTCACCACTAAAATGAAGTAATTACTAGTTTGGATGTGTGTGTAAAGTTTCATAAATTTTTGTGCATCCTAAAGTCTTCAAATATGCGTTCGTAAATTCTAAAATCACGCAGGAAGTCCAACATGGCTGACTTCCTGTTTGCCGAAGAAATCTCAAAATCATTTAATCCAGGTATGAGGGCGTGAGCAATGACATACTTGAATTTCGTGAAGATCGAAGAAACTTTCTCTGAAAAACTGCGTACGTTAGGGGGCGCTATGGAGCCCTCTGGAGACACCCGAGCCCAGTCACTCCAGAACATTGAATTTCCCACCAGTTCTGACGCATACTCCACTTTTCGTGAGTTTTGGGGATGGCTAAGGTCGTCAAAAACGCGATCTTGCAGCGGAAAAAGAATAATAATAATAATTAAAGCTGCAAGCAGCGATGAACGGGCCCTCGCCTCTTGCGCGTCGAGGATGCTGGCGGGACGCCAACCGACGCGGCCGGGCACCGTGAAGCCGAAACTCTGACGAGCGCCACGACGCCTGCCGCAAGGCTCTACGACAGGCACTCTCTGCTGAGCGATATAACACCTCCCACAAGACTCTACGACAAACGGATCACGAGTTATGAAAGGGGGCATGGCTAATGTGTAGGGGGCGGGCATAACTTTCACCAATGAAACAGGCACTCTCTGCTGAGTGATATGACACCCCCCACAAGACTCTACTACAAACGGATCATGAGTTATGAAAGGGGGCGGGGCTAATGTGTAGGGGGCGGGGCTAACCATCCCCAATGAAACAGGCACTCTCTGCTGAGTGATATGACACCTCCCGCAAGACTCTACTATAAACGGTTCATGAGATATGAACGGGGGCGGGGCTAACGTCTTGGGGCGGGGCTATGAGTATAATTTTTCATATACATGTCATCAGTACTGGACCACCATCATACCTGAGAGATTTGGGGCAGATCGGACTATGTACAGTTGAGTTACAATAACTGCCTGTTTCATGGCGAATGGCTCAAAATGGACGCCACGCCACGTTCCGCTCGTTAAGTGAAAACTCACGATTTTAATAACTTTTCATCTTCAAGGTCTTAAGATGGTCCTGACCAAATTTCAAATCGATCTGATTAAATCTGTAGGAGGAGTTCGTTAAAGTACGCGGCCTATAAAATGCTAAAAGTGACATGAAATCCAATATGGCCGACTTCCGGGTGGGCGGAGCTAATGAAACCCAATGAGGAATATGTTTCAAATGATGAGTGGGATATGCATACCAAATTTCATGATTATCGGATCAACTTTGACAAAGTTAAAATTTCAACGCGTTAGGGGGCGCTATAGAGCCGGCTAAACACACTGAGCCTAATGGCTATATATTTAAATAAAGTTCACAGGTGTCTATCATCTTGCCAAATTTCATGAGTTTTCGAGTACCTAAAGGTATGTTCAAAATCTGAAAGACATAAGGGGGCGCTAGAGAGCCAACATGCCACGCCCAAGCAAAATTTCACCACTAAAATGAAGTAATTACTAGTTTGGATGTGTGTGTAAAGTTTCATAAATTTTTGTGCATCCTAAAGTCTTCAAATATGCGTTCGTAAATTCTAAAATCACGCAGGAAGTCCAACATGGCTGACTTCCTGTTTGCCGAAGAAATCTCAAAATCATTTAATCCAGGTATGAGGGCGTGAGCAATGACATACTTGAATTTCGTGAAGATCGAAGAAACTTTCTCTGAAAAACTGCGTACGTTAGGGGGCGCTATGGAGCCCTCTGGAGACACCCGAGCCCAGTCACTCCAGAACATTGAATTTCCCACCAGTTCTGACGCATACTCCACTTTTCGTGAGTTTTGGGGATGGCTAAGGTCGTCAAAAACGCGATCTTGCAGCGGAAAAAGAATAATAATAATAATCCCCAGAAAAACAATAGGTTCCTTGCACTTCGTGCCAGGACACCGTTGGGTCCTGGCACTTTCGTGCTCGGGCCCTAATTAAAGCTGCAAGCAGCGATGAACGGGCCCTCGCCCCTTGCGCGTCGAGGATGCTGGCGGGACGCCGACCGACGCGGCCGGGCACCATGAAGCCGAAACTCTGACGAGCGCCACGACGCCTGCCGCAAGGCTCTACGACAGGCACTCTCTGCTGAGCGATATAACACCTCCCACAAGACTCTACGACAAACGGATCACGAGTTATGAAAGGGGGCGTGGCTAATGTGTAGGGGGTGGGCATAACTTTCACCAATGAAACAGGCACTCTCTGCTGAGTGATATGACACCCCCCACAAGACTCTACTACAAACGGATCATGAGTTATGAAAGGGGGCGGGGCTAATGTGTAGGGGGCGGGGCTAACCATCCCCAATGAAACAGGCACTCTCTGCTGAGTGATATGACACCTCCCGCAAGACTCTACTATAAACGGTTCATGAGATATGAAAGGGGGCGGGGCTAACGTCTTGGGGCGGGGCTATGAGTATAATTTTTCATATACATGTCATCAGTACTGGACCACCATCATACCTGAGAGATTTGGGGCAGATCGGACTATGTACAGTTGAGTTACAATAACTGCCTGTTTCATGGCGAATGGCTCAAAATGGACGCCACGCCACGTTCCGCTCGTTAAGTGAAAACTCACGATTTTAATAACTTTTCATCTTCAAGGTCTTAAGATGGTCCTGACCAAATTTCAAATCGATCTGATTAAATCTGTAGGAGGAGTTCGTTAAAGTACGCGGCCTATAAAATGCTAAAAGTGACATGAAATCCAATATGGCCGACTTCCGGGTGGGCGGAGCTAATGAAACCCAATGAGGAATATGTTTCAAATGATGAGTGGGATATGCATACCAAATTTCATGATTATCGGATCAACTTTGACAAAGTTAAAATTTCAACGCGTTAGGGGGCGCTATAGAGCCAGCTAAACACACTGAGCCTAATGGCTATATATTTAAATAAAGTTCACAGGTGTCTATCATCTTGCCAAATTTCATGAGTTTTCGAGTACCTAAAGGTATGTTCAAAATCTGAAAGACATAAGGGGGCGCTAGAGAGCCAACATGCCACGCCCAAGCAAAATTTCACCACTAAAATGAAGTAATTACTAGTTTGGATGTGTGTGTAAAGTTTCATAAATTTTTGTGCATCCTAAAGTCTTCAAATATGCGTTCGTAAATTCTAAAATCACGCAGGAAGTCCAACATGGCTGACTTCCTGTTTGCCGAAGAAATCTCAAAATCATTTAATCCAGGTATGAGGGCGTGAGCAATGACATACTTGAATTTCGTGAAGATCGAAGAAACTTTCTCTGAAAAACTGCATACGTTAGGGGGCGCTATGGAGCCCTCTGGAGACACCCGAGCCCAGTCACTCCAGAACATTGAATTTCCCACCAGTTCTGACGCATACTCCACTTTTCGTGAGTTTTGGGGATGGCTAAGGTCGTCAAAAACGCGATCTTGCAGCGGAAAAAGAATAATAATTAAAGCTGCAAGCAGCGATGAACGGGCCCTCGCCCCTTGCGCGTCGGGGATGCTGGCGGGACGCCGACCGACGCGGCCGGGCACGGTGAAGCCGAAACTCTGACGAGCGCGACGACGCCTGCCGCAAGGCTCTACGACAAACGGATCACGAGTTATGAAAGGGGGCGTGGCTAATGTGTAGGGGGCGGGCATAACTTTCACCAATGAAACAGGCACTCTCTGCTGAGTGATATGACACCTCCCACAAGACTCTACGACAAACGGATCATGAGTTATAAAAGGGGGCGGGGCTAATGTGTAGGGGGCGGGGCTAACCATCCCCAATGAAACAGGCACTCTCTGCTGAGTGATATGACACCTCCCGCAAGACTCTACTATAAACGGTTCATTAGATATGAAAGGGGGCGGGGCTAACGTCTTGGGGCGGGGCTATGAGTATAATTTTTCATATACATGTCATCAGTACTGGAGCACCATCATACCTGAGAAATCTGGGGCAGATCGGACTATGTACAGTTGAGTTACAATAACTGCCTGTTTCATGGCGAATGGCTCAAAATGGCCGCCACGCTACGGTCCGATCGTTAAGTGGACACTCATCATTTTAATAACTTTTCATCTTCAAGGTCTTAAGATGGTCCTGACCAAATTTCAACTCCATCTGATCAAATCTGTAGGAGGAGTTCGTTAAAGTACGCGGCCTATAAAACCCTAAAAGTGACATGAAATCCAATATGGCCGACTTCCGGGTGGGCGGAGCTAATGAAACCCAATGAGGAATATGTTTCAAATGATGAGTGGGATATGCATACCAAATTTCATGAATATCGGATCAACTTTGACAAAGTTAAAATTTCAACGCGTTAGGGGGCGCTATAGAGCCGGCTAAACACACTGAGCCTAATGGCTATACAGTTACATAAAGTTCACAGGTGTCTATCATTTTGCCAAATTTTATGAGATTCCGAGTACCTAAAGGTATGTTCAAAATCTGAAAGACATAAGGGGGCGCTAGAGAGCCAACATGCCACGCCCAAGCAAAATTTCACCACTAAAATGAAGTAATTACTAGTTTGGATGTGTGTGTAAAGTTTCATAAATTTTTGTGCATCCTAAAGTCTTCAAATATGCGTTCGTAAATTCTAAAATCACGCAGGAAGTCCAACATGGCTGACTTCCTGTTTGCCGAAGAAATCTCAAAATCATTTAATCCAGGTATGAGGGCGTGAGCAATGACATACTTGAATTTCGTGAAGATCGAAGAAACTTTCTCTGAAAAACTGCGTACGTTAGGGGGCGCTATGGAGCCCTCTGGAGACACCCGAGCCCAGTCACTCCAGAACATTGAATTTCCCACCAGTTCTGACGCATACTCCACTTTTCGTGAGTTTTGGGGATGGCTAAGGTCGTCAAAAACGCGATCTTGCAGCGGAAAAAGAATAATAATAATAATTAAAGCTGCAAGCAGCGATGAACGGGCCCTCGCCCCTTGCGCGTCGAGGATGCTGGCGGGACGCCGACCGACGCGGCCGGGCACCGTGAAGCCGAAACTCTGACGAGCGCCACGACGCCTGCCGCAAGGCTCTACGACAGGCACTCTCTGCTGAGCGATATAACACCTCCCACAAGACTCTACGACAAACGGATCACGAGTTATGAAAGGGGGCGTGGCTAATGTGTAGGGGGCGGGCATAACTTTCACCAATGAAACAGGCACTCTCTGCTGAGTGATATGACACCCCCCACAAGACTCTACTACAAACGGATCATGAGTTATGAAAGGGGGCGGGGCTAATGTGTAGGGGGCGGGGCTAACCATCCCCAATGAAACAGGCACTCTCTGCTGAGTGATATGACACCTCCCGCAAGACTCTACTATAAACGGTTCATGAGATATGAAAGGGGGCGGGGCTAACGTCTTGGGGCGGGGCTATGAGTATAATTTTTCATATACATGTCATCAGTACTGGACCACCATCATACCTGAGAGATTTGGGGCAGATCGGACTATGTACAGTTGAGTTACAATAACTGCCTGTTTCATGGCGAATGGCTCAAAATGGACGCCACGCCACGTTCCGCTCGTTAAGTGAAAACTCACGATTTTAATAACTTTTCATCTTCAAGGTCTTAAGATGGTCCTGACCAAATTTCAAATCGATCTGATTAAATCTGTAGGAGGAGTTCGTTAAAGTACGCGGCCTATAAAATGCTAAAAGTGACATGAAATCCAATATGGCCGACTTCCGGGTGGGCGGAGCTAATGAAACCCAATGAGGAATATGTTTCAAATGATGAGTGGGATATGCATACCAAATTTCATGATTATCGGATCAACTTTGACAAAGTTAAAATTTCAACGCGTTAGGGGGCGCTATAGAGCCGGCTAAACACACTGAGCCTAATGGCTATATATTTAAATAAAGTTCACAGGTGTCTATCATCTTGCCAAATTTCATGAGTTTTCGAGTACCTAAAGGTATGTTCAAAATCTGAAAGACATAAGGGGGCGCTAGAGAGCCAACATGCCACGCCCAAGCAAAATTTCACCACTAAAATAAACTAATTACGAGTTTGGATGTGCGTGTAAAGTTTCATTATTTTTTGTGCATCCTAAAGTCTTCAAATATGCGTTCGTAAATTCTAAAATCACGCAGGAAGTCCAACATGGCTGACTTCCTGTTGGCCGAAGAAATCTCAAAATCATTTAATCCAGGTATGAGGGCGTGAGCAATGACATACTTGAATTTCGTGAAGATCGAAGAAACTTTCTCGGAAAAACTGCGTACGTTAGGGGGCGCTATGGAGCCCTCTGGAGACACCCGAGCCCAGTCACTCCAGAACATTGAATTTCCCACCAGTTCTGACGCATACTCCACTTTTCGTGAGTTTTGGGGATGGCTAAGGTCGTCAAAAACGCGATCTACCAGCGGAAAAAGAATAATAATAATAATCCCCAGAAAAACAATAGGTTCCTTGCACTTCGTGCCAGGACACCGTTGGGTCCTGGCACTTTCGTGCTCGGGCCCTAATAATAATAATAATCCCCAGAAAAACAATAGGTTCCTTGCACTTCGTGCCAGGACACCGTTGGGTCCTGGCACTTTCGTGCTCGGGCCCTAATTAAAGCTGCAAGCAGCGATGAACGGGCCCTCGCCCCTTGCGCGTCGAGGATGCTGGCGGGACGCCGACCGACGCGGCCGGGCACCGTGAAGCCGAAACTCTGACGAGCGCCACGACGCCTGCCGCAAGGCTCTACGACAGGCACTCTCTGCTGAGCGATATAACACCTCCCACAAGACTCTACGACAAACGGATCACGAGTTATGAAAGGGGGCGTGGCTAATGTGTAGGGGGCGGGCATAACTTTCACCAATGAAACAGGCACTCTCTGCTGAGTGATATGACACCCCCCACAAGACTCTACTACAAACGGATCATGAGTTATGAAAGGGGGCGGGGCTAATGTGTAGGGGGCGGGGCTAACCATCCCCAATGAAACAGGCACTCTCTGCTGAGTGATATGACACCTCCCGCAAGACTCTACTATAAACGGTTCATGAGATATGAAAGGGGGCGGGGCTAACGTCTTGGGGCGGGGCTATGAGTATAATTTTTCATATACATGTCATCAGTACTGGACCACCATCATACCTGAGAGATTTGGGGCAGATCGGACTATGTACAGTTGAGTTACAATAACTGCCTGTTTCATGGCGAATGGCTCAAAATGGACGCCACGCCACGTTCCGCTCGTTAAGTGAAAACTCACGATTTTAATAACTTTTCATCTTCAAGGTCTTAAGATGGTCCTGACCAAATTTCAAATCGATCTGATTAAATCTGTAGGAGGAGTTCGTTAAAGTACGCGGCCTATAAAATGCTAAAAGTGACATGAAATCCAATATGGCCGACTTCCGGGTGGGCGGAGCTAATGAAACCCAATGAGGAATATGTTTCAAATGATGAGTGGGATATGCATACCAAATTTCATGATTATCGGATCAACTTTGACAAAGTTAAAATTTCAACGCGTTAGGGGGCGCTATAGAGCCGGCTAAACACACTGAGCCTAATGGCTATATATTTAAATAAAGTTCACAGGTGTCTATCATCTTGCCAAATTTCATGAGTTTTCGAGTACCTAAAGGTATGTTCAAAATCTGAAAGACATAAGGGGGCGCTAGAGAGCCAACATGCCACGCCCAAGCAAAATTTCACCACTAAAATTAAGTAATTACTAGTTTGGATGTGTGTGTAAAGTTTCATAAATTTTTGTGCATCCTAAAGTCTTCAAATATGCGTTCGTAAATTCTAAAATCACGCAGGAAGTCCAACATGGCTGACTTCCTGTTTGCCGAAGAAATCTCAAAATCATTTAATCCAGGTATGAGGGCGTGAGCAATGACATACTTGAATTTCGTGAAGATCGAAGAAACTTTCTCTGAAAAACTGCGTACGTTAGGGGGCGCTATGGAGCCCTCTGGAGACACCCGAGCCCAGTCACTCCAGAACATTGAATTTCCCACCAGTTCTGACGCATACTCCACTTTTCGTGAGTTTTGGGGATGGCTAAGGTCGTCAAAAACGCGATCTCGCAGCGGAAAAAGAATAATAATTAAAGCTGCAAGCAGCGATGAACGGGCCCTCGCCCCTTGCGCGTCGAGGATGCTGGCGGGACGCCGACCGACGCGGCCGGGCACCGTGAAGCCGAAACTCTGACGAGCGCCACGACGCCTGCCGCAAGGCTCTACGACAGGCACTCTCTGCTGAGCGATATAACACCTCCCACAAGACTCTACGACAAACGGATCACGAGTTATGAAAGGGGGCGTGGCTAATGTGTAGGGGGCGGGCATAACTTTCACCAATGAAACAGGCACTCTCTGCTGAGTGATATGACACCCCCCACAAGACTCTACTACAAACGGATCATGAGTTATGAAAGGGGGCGGGGCTAATGTGTAGGGGGCGGGGCTAACCATCCCCAATGAAACAGGCACTCTCTGCTGAGTGATATGACACCTCCCGCAAGACTCTACTATAACCGGTTCATGAGATATGAAAGGGGGCGGGGCTAACGTCTTGGGGCGGGGCTATGAGTATAATTTTTCATATACATGTCATCAGTACTGGACCACCATCATACCTGAGAGATTTGGGGCAGATCGGACTATGTACAGTTGAGTTACAATAACTGCCTGTTTCATGGCGAATGGCTCAAAATGGACGCCACGCCACGTTCCGCTCGTTAAGTGAAAACTCACGATTTTAATAACTTTTCATCTTCAAGGTCTTAAGATGGTCCTGACCAAATTTCAAATCGATCTGATTAAATCTGTAGGAGGAGTTCGTTAAAGTACGCGGCCTATAAAATGCTAAAAGTGACATGAAATCCAATATGGCCGACTTCCGGGTGGGCGGAGCTAATGAAACCCAATGAGGAATATGTTTCAAATGATGAGTGGGATATGCATACCAAATTTCATGATTATCGGATCAACTTTGACAAAGTTAAAATTTCAACGCGTTAGGGGGCGCTATAGAGCCGGCTAAACACACTGAGCCTAATGGCTATATATTTAAATAAAGTTCACAGGTGTCTATCATCTTGCCAAATTTCATGAGTTTTCGAGTACCTAAAGGTATGTTCAAAATCTGAAAGACATAAGGGGGCGCTAGAGAGCCAACATGCCACGCCCAAGCAAAATTTCACCACTAAAATGAAGTAATTACTAGTTTGGATGGGTGTGTAAAGTTTCATAAATTTTTGTGCATCCTAAAGTCTTCAAATATGCGTTCGTAAATTCTAAAATCACGCAGGAAGTCCAACATGGCTGACTTCCTGTTTGCCGAAGAAATCTCAAAATCATTTAATCCAGGTATGAGGGCGTGAGCAATGACATACTTGAATTTCGTGAAGATCGAAGAAACTTTCTCTGAAAAACTGCGTACGTTAGGGGGCGCTATGGAGCCCTCTGGAGACACCCGAGCCCAGTCACTCCAGAACATTGAATTTCCCACCAGTTCTGACGCATACTCCACTTTTCGTGAGTTTTGGGGATGGCTAAGGTCGTCAAAAACGCGATCTTGCAGCGGAAAAAGAATAATAATAATAATCCCCAGAAAAACAATAGGTTCCTTGCACTTCGTGCCAGGACACCGTTGGGTCCTGGCACTTTCGTGCTCGGGCCCTAATAATAATCCCCAGAAAAACAATAGGTTCCTTGCACTTCGTGCCAGGACACCGTTGGGTCCTGGCACTTTCGTGCTCGGGCCCTAATAATAATCCCCAGAAAAACAATAGGTTCCTTGCACTTCGTGCCAGGACACCGTTGGGTCCTGGCACTTTCGTGCTCGGGCCCTAATAATAATAATCCCCAGAAAAACAATAGGTTCCTTGCACTTCGTGCCAGGACACCGTTGGGTCCTGGCACTTTCGTGCTCGGGCCCTAATTAAAGCTGCAAGCAGCGATGAACGGGCCCTCGCCCCTTGCGCGTCGGGGATGCTGGCGGGACGCCGACCGACGCGGCCGGGCACCGTGAAGCCGAAACTCTGACGAGCGCCACGACGCCTGCCGCAAGGCTCTACGACAGGCACTCTCTGCTGAGCGATATAACACCTCCCACAAGACTCTACGACAAACGGATCACGAGTTATGAAAGGGGGCGTGGCTAATGTGTAGGGGGCGGGCATAACTTTCACCAATGAAACAGGCACTCTCTGCTGAGTGATATGACACCCCCCACAAGACTCTACTACAAACGGATCATGAGTTATGAAAGGGGGCGGGGCTAATGTGTAGGGGGCGGGGCTAACCATCCCCAATGAAACAGGCACTCTCTGCTGAGTGATATGACACCTCCCGCAAGACTCTACTATAACCGGTTCATGAGATATGAAAGGGGGCGGGGCTAACGTCTTGGGGCGGGGCTATGAGTATAATTTTTCATATACATGTCATCAGTACTGGACCACCATCATACCTGAGAGATTTGGGGCAGATCGGACTATGTACAGTTGAGTTACAATAACTGCCTGTTTCATGGCGAATGGCTCAAAATGGACGCCACGCCACGTTCCGCTCGTTAAGTGAAAACTCACGATTTTAATAACTTTTCATCTTCAAGGTCTTAAGATGGTCCTGACCAAATTTCAAATCGATCTGATTAAATCTGTAGGAGGAGTTCGTTAAAGTACGCGGCCTATAAAATGCTAAAAGTGACATGAAATCCAATATGGCCGACTTCCGGGTGGGCGGAGCTAATGAAACCCAATGAGGAATATGTTTCAAATGATGAGTGGGATATGCATACCAAATTTCATGATTATCGGATCAACTTTGACAAAGTTAAAATTTCAACGCGTTAGGGGGCGCTATAGAGCCGGCTAAACACACTGAGCCTAATGGCTATATATTTAAATAAAGTTCACAGGTGTCTATCATCTTGCCAAATTTCATGAGTTTTCGAGTACCTAAAGGTATGTTCAAAATCTGAAAGACATAAGGGGGCGCTAGAGAGCCAACATGCCACGCCCAAGCAAAATTTCACCACTAAAATGAAGTAATTACTAGTTTGGATGTGCGTGTAAAGTTTCATAAATTTTTGTGCATCCTAAAGTCTTCAAATATGCGTTCGTAAATTCTAAAATCACGCAGGAAGTCCAACATAGCTGACTTCCTGTTTGCCGAAGAAATCTCAAAATCATTTAATCCAGGTATGAGGGCGTGAGCAATGACATACTTGAATTTCGTGAAGATCGAAGAAACTTTCTCTGAAAAACTGCGTACGTTAGGGGGCGCTATGGAGCCCTCTGGAGACACCCGAGCCCAGTCACTCCAGAACATTGAATTTCCCACCAGTTCTGACGCATACTCCACTTTTCGTGAGTTTTGGGGATGGCTAAGGTCGTCAAAAACGCGATCTTGCAGCGGAAAAAGAATAATAATTAAAGCTGCAAGCAGCGATGAACGGGCCCTCGCCCCTTGCGCGTCGGGGATGCTGGCGGGACGCCGATCGACGCGGCCGGGCACGGTGAAGCCGAAACTCTGACGAGCGCGACGACGCCTGCCGCAAGGCTCTACGACAGGCACTCTCTGCTGAGCGATATAACACCTCCCACAAGACTCTACGACAAACGGATCACGAGTTATGAAAGGGGGCGTGGCTAATGTGTAGGGGGCGGGCATAACTTTCACCAATGAAACAGGCACTCTCTGCTGAGTGATATGACACCCCCCACAAGACTCTACTACAAACGGATCATGAGTTATGAAAGGGGGCGGGGCTAATGTGTAGGGGGCGGGGCTAACCATCCCCAATGAAACAGGCACTCTCTGCTGAGTGATATGACACCTCCCGCAAGACTCTACTATAAACGGTTCATGAGATATGAAAGGGGGCGGGGCTAACGTCTAGGGGCGGGGCTATGAGTATAATTTTTCATATACATGTCATCAGTACTGGACCACCATCATACCTGAGAGATTTGGGGCAGATCGGACTATGTACAGTTGAGTTACAATAACTGCCTGTTTCATGGCGAATGGCTCAAAATGGACGCCACGCCACGTTCCGCTCGTTAAGTGAAAACTCACGATTTTAATAACTTTTCATCTTCAAGGTCTTAAGATGGTCCTGACCAAATTTCAAATCGATCTGATTAAATCTGTAGGAGGAGTTCGTTAAAGTACGCGGCCTATAAAATGCTAAAAGTGACATGAAATCCAATATGGCCGACTTCCGGGTGGGCGGAGCTAATGAAACCCAATGAGGAATATGTTTCAAATGATGAGTGGGATATGCATACCAAATTTCATGATTATCGGATCAACTTTGACAAAGTTAAAATTTCAACGCGTTAGGGGGCGCTATAGAGCCGGCTAAACACACTGAGCCTAATGGCTATATATTTAAATAAAGTTCACAGGTGTCTATCATCTTGCCAAATTTCATGAGTTTTCGAGTACCTAAAGGTATGTTCAAAATCTGAAAGACATAAGGGGGCGCTAGAGAGCCAACATGCCACGCCCAAGCAAAATTTCACCACTAAAATGAAGTAATTACTAGTTTGGATGTGTGTGTAAAGTTTCATAAATTTTTGTGCATCCTAAAGTCTTCAAATATGCGTTCGTAAATTCTAAAATCACGCAGGAAGTCCAACATGGCTGACTTCCTGTTTGCCGAAGAAATCTCAAAATCATTTAATCCAGGTATGAGGGCGTGAGCAATGACATACTTGAATTTCGTGAAGATCGAAGAAACTTTCTCTGAAAAACTGCGTACGTTAGGGGGCGCTATGGAGCCCTCTGGAGACACCCGAGCCCAGTCACTCCAGAACATTGAATTTCCCACCAGTTCTGACGCATACTCCACTTTTCGTGAGTTTTGGGGATGGCTAAGGTCGTCAAAAACGCGATCTCGCAGCGGAAAAAGAATAATAATTAAAGCTGCAAGCAGCGATGAACGGGCCCTCGCCCCTTGCGCGTCGAGGATGCTGGCGGGACGCCGAACGACGCGGCCGGGCACCGTGAAGCCGAAACTCTGACGAGCGCCACGACGCCTGCCGCAAGGCTCTACGACAGGCACTCTCTGCTGAGCGATATAACACCTCCCACAAGACTCTACGACAAACGGATCACGAGTTATGAAAGGGGGCGTGGCTAATGTGTAGGGGGCGGGCATAACTTTCACCAATGAAACAGGCACTCTCTGCTGAGTGATATGACACCCCCCACAAGACTCTACTACAAACGGATCATGAGTTATGAAAGGGGGCGGGGCTAATGTGTAGGGGGCGGGGCTAACCATCCCCAATGAAACAGGCACTCTCTGCTGAGTGATATGACACCTCCCGCAAGACTCTACTATAAACGGTTCATGAGATATGAAAGGGGGCGGGGCTAACGTCTTGGGGCGGGGCTATGAGTATAATTTTTCATATACATGTCATCAGTACTGGACCACCATCATACCTGAGAGATTTGGGGCAGATCGGACTATGTACAGTTGAGTTACAATAACTGCCTGTTTCATGGCGAATGGCTCAAAATGGACGCCACGCCACGTTCCGCTCGTTAAGTGAAAACTCACGATTTTAATAACTTTTCATCTTCAAGGTCTTAAGATGGTCCTGACCAAATTTCAAATCGATCTGATTAAATCTGTAGGAGGAGTTCGTTAAAGTACGCGGCCTATAAAATGCTAAAAGTGACATGAAATCCAATATGGCCGACTTCCGGGTGGGCGGAGCTAATGAAACCCAATGAGGAATATGTTTCAAATGATGAGTGGGATATGCATACCAAATTTCATGATTATCGGATCAACTTTGACAAAGTTAAAATTTCAACGCGTTAGGGGGCGCTA
The DNA here is from genome assembly GCF_015220745.1 of Sebastes umbrosus. Classification (NCBI taxonomy): domain Eukaryota; kingdom Metazoa; phylum Chordata; class Actinopteri; order Perciformes; family Sebastidae; genus Sebastes; species Sebastes umbrosus. The sequence continues at coordinate 18,484 of NW_023618490.1, read as the reverse complement.
TAGAGCCGGCTAAACACACTGAGCCTAATGGCTATATATTTAAATAAAGTTCACAGGTGTCTATCATCTTGCCAAATTTCATGAGTTTTCGAGTACCTAAAGGTATGTTCAAAATCTGAAAGACATAAGGGGGCGCTAGAGAGCCAACATGCCACGCCCAAGCAAAATTTCACCACTAAAATGAAGTAATTACTAGTTTGGATGTGTGTGTAAAGTTTCATAAATTTTTGTGCATCCTAAAGTCTTCAAATATGCGTTCGTAAATTCTAAAATCACGCAGGAAGTCCAACATGGCTGACTTCCTGTTTGCCGAAGAAATCTCAAAATCATTTAATCCAGGTATGAGGGCGTGAGCAATGACATACTTGAATTTCGTGAAGATCGAAGAAACTTTCTCTGAAAAACTGCGTACGTTAGGGGGCGCTATGGAGCCCTCTGGAGACACCCGAGCCCAGTCACTCCAGAACATTGAATTTCCCACCAGTTCTGACGCATACTCCACTTTTCGTGAGTTTTGGGGATGGCTAAGGTCGTCAAAAACGCGATCTTGCAGCGGAAAAAGAATAATAATAATAATAATTAAAGCTGCAAGCAGCGATGAACGGGCCCTCGCCCCTTGCGCGTCGAGGATGCTGGCGGGACGCCGACCGACGCGGCCGGGCACCGTGAAGCCGAAACTCTGACGAGCGCCACGACGCCTGCCGCAAGGCTCTACGACAGGCACTCTCTGCTGAGCGATATAACACCTCCCACAAGACTCTACGACAAACGGATCACGAGTTATGAAAGGGGGCGTGGCTAATGTGTAGGGGGCGGGCATAACTTTCACCAATGAAACAGGCACTCTCTGCTGAGTGATATGACACCCCCCACAAGACTCTACTACAAACGGATCATGAGTTATGAAAGGGGGCGGGGCTAATGTGTAGGGGGCGGGGCTAACCATCCCCAATGAAACCGGCACTCTCTGCTGAGTGATATGACACCCCCCCCAAGACTCTACTATAAACGGTTCATGAGATATGAACGGGGGCGGGGCTAACGTCTTGGGGCGGGGCTATGAGTATAATTTTTCATATACATGTCATCAGTACTGGACCACCTTCATACCTGAGAGATTTGGGGCAGATCGGACTATGTACAGTTGAGTTACAATAACTGCCTGTTTCATGGCGAATGGCTCAAAATGGACGCCACGCCACGTTCCGCTCGTTAAGTGAAAACTCACGATTTTAATAACTTTTCATCTTCAAGGTCTTAAGATGGTCCTGACCAAATTTCAAATCGATCTGATTAAATCTGTAGGAGGAGTTCGTTAAAGTACGCGGCCTATAAAATGCTAAAAGTGACATGAAATGCAATATGGCCGACTTCCGGGTGGGCGGAGCTAATGAAACCCAATGAGGAATATGTTTCAAATGATGAGTGGGATATGCATACCAAATTTCATGATTATCGGATCAACTTTGACAAAGTTAAAATTTCAACGCGTTAGGGGGCGCTATAGAGCCGGCTAAACACACTGAGCCTAATGGCTATATATTTAAATAAAGTTCACAGGTGTCTATCATCTTGCCAAATTTCATGAGTTTTCGAGTACCTAAAGGTATGTTCAAAATCTGAAAGACATAAGGGGGCGCTAGAGAGCCAACATGCCACGCCCAAGCAAAATTTCACCACTAAAATGAAGTAATTACTAGTTTGGATGTGTGTGTAAAGTTTCATAAATTTTTGTGCATCCTAAAGTCTTCAAATATGCGTTCGTAAATTCTAAAATCACGCAGGAAGTCCAACATGGCTGACTTCCTGTTTGCCGAAGAAATCTCAAAATCATTTAATCCAGGTATGAGGGCGTGAGCAATGACATACTTGAATTTCGTGAAGATCGAAGAAACTTTCTCTGAAAAACTGCGTACGTTAGGGGGCGCTATGGAGCCCTCTGGAGACACCCGAGCCCAGTCACTCCAGAACATTGAATTTCCCACCAGTTCTGACGCATACTCCACTTTTCGTGAGTTTTGGGGATGGCTAAGGTCGTCAAAAACGCGATCTTGCAGCGGAAAAAGAATAATAATAATAATCCCCAGAAAAAACAATAGGTTCCTTGCACTTCGTGCCAGGACACCGTTGGGTCCTGGCACTTTCGTGCTCGGGCCCTAATAATAATCCCCAGAAAAACAATAGGTTCCTTGCACTTCGTGCCAGGACACCGTTGGGTCCTGGCACTTTCGTGCTCGGGCCCTAATAATAATCCCCAGAAAAACAATAGGTTCCTTGCACTTCGTGCCAGGACACCGTTGGGTCCTGGCACTTTCGTGCTCGGGCCCTAATAATCCCCAGAAAAAACAATAGGTTCCTTGCACTTCGTGCCAGGACACCGTTGGGTCCTGGCACTTTCGTGCTCGGGCCCTAATTAAAGCTGCAAGCAGCGATGAACGGGCCCTCGCCCCTTGCGCGTCGAGGATGCTGGCGGGACGCCGACCGACGCGGCCGGGCACCGTGAAGCCGAAACTCTGACGAGCGCCACGACGCCTGCCGCAAGGCTCTACGACAGGCACTCTCTGCTGAGCGATATAACACCTCCCACAAGACTCTACGACAAACGGATCACGAGTTATGAAAGGGGGCGTGGCTAATGTGTAGGGGGCGGGCATAACTTTCACCAATGAAACAGGCACTCTCTGCTGAGTGATATGACACCCCCGACAAGACTCTACTACAAACGGATCATGAGTTATGAAAGGGGGCGGGGCTAATGTGTAGGGGGCGGGGCTAACCATCCCCAATGAAACAGGCACTCTCTGCTGAGTGATATGACACCTCCCGCAAGACTCTACTATAAACGGTTCATGAGATATGAAAGGGGGCGGGGCTAACGTCTTGGGGCGGGGCTATGAGTATAATTTTTCATATACATGTCATCAGTACTGGACCACCATCATACCTGAGAGATTTGGGGCAGATCGGACTATGTACAGTTGAGTTACAATAACTGCCTGTTTCATGGCGAATGGCTCAAAATGGACGCCACGCCACGTTCCGCTCGTTAAGTGAAAACTCACGATTTTAATAACTTTTCATCTTCAAGGTCTTAAGATGGTCCTGACCAAATTTCAAATCGATCTGATTAAATCTGTAGGAGGAGTTCGTTAAAGTACGCGGCCTATAAAATGCTAAAAGTGACATGAAATCCAATATGGCCGACTTCCGGGTGGGCGGAGCTAATGAAACCCAATGAGGAATATGTTTCAAATGATGAGTGGGATATGCATACCAAATTTCATGATTATCGGATCAACTTTGACAAAGTTAAAATTTCAACGCGTTAGGGGGCGCTATAGAGCCGGCTAAACACACTGAGCCTAATGGCTATATATTTAAATAAAGTTCACAGGTGTCTATCATCTTGCCAAATTTCATGAGTTTTCGAGTACCTAAAGGTATGTTCAAAATCTGAAAGACATAAGGGGGCGCTAGAGAGCCAACATGCCACGCCCAAGCAAAATTCACCACTAAAATGAAGTAATTACTAGTTTGGATGTGTGTGTAAAGTTTCATAAATTTTTGTGCATCCTAAAGTCTTCAAATATGCGTTCGTAAATTCTAAAATCACGCAGGAAGTCCAACATGGCTGACTTCCTGTTTGCCGAAGAAATCTCAAAATCATTTAATCCAGGTATGAGGGCGTGAGCAATGACATACTTGAATTTCGTGAAGATCGAAGAAACTTTCTCTGAAAAACTGCGTACGTTAGGGGGCGCTATGGAGCCCTCTGGAGACACCCGAGCCCAGTCACTCCAGAACATTGAATTTCCCACCAGTTCTGACGCATACTCCACTTTTCGTGAGTTTTGGGGATGGCTAAGGTCGTCAAAAACGCGATCTACCAGCGGAAAAAGAATAATAATAATTAAAGCTGCAAGCAGCGATGAACGGGCCCTCGCCCCTTGCGCGTCGGGGATGCTGGCGGGACGCCGACCGACGCGCCCGGGCACGGTGAAGCCGAAACTCTGACGAGCGCGACGACGCCTGCCGCAAGGCTCTACGACAAACGGATCACGAGTTATGAAAGGGGGCGTGGCTAATGTGTACGGGGCGGGCATAACTTTCACCAATGAAACAGGCACTCTCTGCTGAGTGATATGACACCTCCCACAAGACTCTACGACAAACGGATCATGAGTTATAAAAGGGGGCGGGGCTAATGTGTAGGGGGCGGGGCTAACCATCCCCAATGAAACAGGCACTCTCTGCTGAGTGATATGACACCTCCCGCAAGACTCTACTATAAACGGTTCATGAGATATGAACGGGGGCGGGGCTAACGTCTTGGGGCGGGGCTATGAGTATAATTTTTCATATACATGTCATCAGTACTGGAGCACCATCATACCTGAGAAATCTGGGGCAGATCGGACTATGTACAGTTGAGTTACAATAACTGCCTGTTTCATGGCGAATGGCTCAAAATGGCTGCCACGCTACGGTCCGATCGTTAAGTGGACACTCATCATTTTAATAACTTTTCATCTTCAAGGTCTTAAGATGGTCCTGACCAAATTTCAACTCCATCTGATCAAATCTGTAGGAGGAGTTCGTTAAAGTACGCGGCCTATAAAACGCTAAAAGTGACATGAAATCCAATATGGCCGACTTCCGGGTGGGCGGAGCTAATGAAACCCAATGAGGAATATGTTTCAAATGATGAGTGGGATATGCATACCAAATTTCATGAATATCGGATCAACTTTGACAAAGTTAAAATTTCAACGCGTTAGGGGGCGCTATAGAGCCGGCTAAACACACTGAGCCTAATGGCTATACAGTTACATAAAGTTCACAGGTGTCTATCATTTTGCCAAATTTTATGAGATTCCGAGTACCTAAAGGTATGTTCAAAATCTGAAAGACATAAGGGGGCGCTAGAGAGCCAACATGCCACGCCCAAGCAAAATTTCACCACTAAAATGAAGTAATTACTAGTTTGGATGTGTGTGTAAAGTTTCATAAATTTTTGTGCATCCTAAAGTCTTCAAATATGCGTTCGTAAATTCTAAAATCACGCAGGAAGTCCAACATGGCTGACTTCCTGTTTGCCGAAGAAATCTCAAAATCATTTAATCCAGGTATGAGGGCGTGAGCAATGACATACTTGAATTTCGTGAAGATCGAAGAAACTTTCTCTGAAAAACTGCGTACGTTAGGGGGCGCTATGGAGCCCTCTGGAGACACCCGAGCCCAGTCACTCCAGAACATTGAATTTCCCACCAGTTCTGACGCATACTCCACTTTTCGTGAGTTTTGGGGATGGCTAAGGTCGTCAAAAACGCGATCTTGCAGCGGAAAAAGAATAATAATAATAATCCCCAGAAAAACAATAGGTTCCTTGCACTTCGTGCCAGGACACCGTTGGGTCCTGGCACTTTCGTGCTCGGGCCCTAATAATAATAATAATCCCCAGAAAAACAATAGGTTCCTTGCACTTCGTGCCAGGACACCGTTGGGTCCTGGCACTTTCGTGCTCGGGCCCTAATAATAATAATAATCCCCAGAAAAACAATAGGTTCCTTGCACTTCGTGCCAGGACACCGTTGGGTCCTGGCACTTTCGTGCTCGGGCCCTAATAATAATCCCCAGAAAAACAATAGGTTCCTTGCACTTCGTGCCAGGACACCGTTGGGTCCTGGCACTTTCGTGCTCGGGCCCTAATTAAAGCTGCAAGCAGCGATGAACGGGCCCTCGCCCCTTGCGCGTCGGGGATGCTGGCGGGACGCCGACCGACGCGGCCGGGCACCGTGAAGCCGAAACTCTGACGAGCGCCACGACGCCTGCCGCAAGGCTCTACGACAAACGGTTCATGAGTTATGAAAGGGGGCGGGGCTAATGTGTAGGGGGCGGGCATAACCTTCACCAATGAAACAGGCACTCTCTGCTGAGTTATATGACACTTCCCACAAGACTCTACGACAAACGGATCACGAGTTATGAAAGGGGGCGGGGCTAATGTGTAGGGGGCGGGCATAACCTTCACCAATGAAACAGGCACTCTCTGCTGAGCGATATAACACCTCCCACAAGACTCTACGACAAACGGATCATGAGTAATGAAAGGGGGCGTGGCTAATGTGTAGGGGGCGGGCATAACCTTCACCAATGAAACAGGCACTCTCTGCTGAGTGATATGACACCTCCCACAAGACTCTACGACAAACGGATCATGAGTTATGAAAGGGGGCGGGGCTAATGTGTAGGGGGCGGGGATAACCTTCACCAATGAAACAGGCACTCTCTGCTGAGTGATATGACACCTCCCACAAGACTCTACGACAAACGGATCATGAGTTATGAAAGGGGGCGGGGCTAATGTGTAGGGGCCGTGGCTATGACTATATTTTTGCATTTACATATAATCAGGACTGGACCCTTATCATACCTGAGAAATTTGGGGCAGATCGGACTATGTACAGTTGAGTTAGGGTTAACCCACTCTCTGCTGAGTGATATGACACATCCCACAAGACTCTACTATAAACGGTTCATGAGTTATGAAAGGGGGGCGGGGCTAACGTCTTAGGGCGGGGCTATGAGTATAATTTTTCATATACATGTCATCAGTACTGGAGCACCATCATACCTGAGAGATTTGGGGCAGATCGGACTATGTACAGTTGAGTTACAATAACTGGCGAATGGCTCAAAATGGCCGCCACGCTACGGTCCGATCGTTAAGTGGACACTCATCATTTTAATAACTTTTCATCTTCAAGGTCTTAAGATGGTCCTGACCAAATTTCAACTCCATCTGATCAAATCTGTAGGAGGAGTTCGTTAAAGTACGCGGCCAATAAAACTCAAAAATTGGGAAAATCGTACATAAAATCCAATATGGCCGACTTCTGGGTGGGCGGGGCTTATGAAACCCAATGAGGAATATGTTTCAAATGATGAGTGGGATATGCATACCAAATTTCATGAATATCGGATCAACTTTGACAAAGTTAAAATTTCAACGCGTTAGGGGGCGCTATAGAGCCGGCTAAACACACTGAGCCTAATGGCTATACAGTTACATAAAGTTCACAGGTGTCTATCATTTTGCCAAATTTTATGAGATTCCGAGTACCTAAAGGTATGTTCAAAATCTGAAAGACATAAGGGGGCGCTAGAGAGCCAACATGCCACGCCCAAGCAAAATTTCACCACTAAAATGAAGTAATTACTAGTTTGGATGTGTGTGTAAAGTTTCATAAATTTTTGTGCATCCTAAAGTCTTCAAATATGCGTTCGTAAATTCTAAAATCACGCAGGAAGTCCAACATGGCTGACTTCCTGTTTGCCGAAGAAATCTCAAAATCATTTAATCCAGGTATGAGGGCGTGAGCAATGACATACTTGAATTTCGTGAAGATCGAAGAAACTTTCTCTGAAAAACTGCGTACGTTAGGGGGCGCTATGGAGCCCTCTGGAGACACCCGAGCCCAGTCACTCCAGAACATTGAATTTCCCACCAGTTCTGACGCATACTCCACTTTTCGTGAGTTTTGGGGATGGCTAAGGTCGTCAAAAACGCGATCTTGCAGCGGAAAAAGAATAATAATTAAAGCTGCAAGCAGCGATGAACGGGCCCTCGCCCCTTGCGCGTCGAGGATGCTGGCGGGACGCCGACCGACGCGGCCGGGCACCGTGAAGCCGAAACTCTGACGAGCGCCACGACGCCTGCCGCAAGGCTCTACGACAGGCACTCTCTGCTGAGCGATATAACACCTCCCACAAGACTCTACGACAAACGGATCACGAGTTATGAAAGGGGGCGTGGCTAATGTGTAGGGGGCGGGCATAACTTTCACCAATGAAACAGGCACTCTCTGCTGAGTGATATGACACCCCCCACAAGACTCTACTACAAACGGATCATGAGTTATGAAAGGGGGCGGGGCTAATGTGTAGGGGGCGGGGCTAACCATCCCCAATGAAACAGGCACTCTCTGCTGAGTGATATGACACCTCCCGCAAGACTCTACTATAAACGGTTCATGAGATATGAAAGGGGGCGGGGCTAACGTCTTGGGGCGGGGCTATGAGTATAATTTTTCATATACATGTCATCAGTACTGGACCACCATCATACCTGAGAGATTTGGGGCAGATCGGACTATGTACAGTTGAGTTACAATAACTGCCTGTTTCATGGCGAATGGCTCAAAATGGACGCCACGCCACGTTCCGCTCGTTAAGTGAAAACTCACGATTTTAATAACTTTTCATCTTCAAGGTCTTAAGATGGTCCTGACCAAATTTCAAATCGATCTGATTAAATCTGTAGGAGGAGTTCGTTAAAGTACGCGGCCTATAAAATGCTAAAAGTGACATGAAATCCAATATGGCCGACTTCCGGGTGGGCGGAGCTAATGAAACCCAATGAGGAATATGTTTCAAATGATGAGTGGGATATGCATACCAAATTTCATGATTATCGGATCAACTTTGACAAAGTTAAAATTTCAACGCGTTAGGGGGCGCTATAGAGCCGGCTAAACACACTGAGCCTAATGGCTATATATTTAAATAAAGTTCACAGGTGTCTATCATCTTGCCAAATTTCATGAGTTTTCGAGTACCTAAAGGTATGTTCAAAATCTGAAAGACATAAGGGGGCGCTAGAGAGCCAACATGCCACGCCCAAGCAAAATTTCACCACTAAAATGAAGTAATTACTAGTTTGGATGTGTGTGTAAAGTTTCATAAATTTTTGTGCATCCTAAAGTCTTCAAATATGCGTTCGTAAATTCTAAAATCACGCAGGAAGTCCAACATGGCTGACTTCCTGTTTGCCGAAGAAATCTCAAAATCATTTAATCCAGGTATGAGGGCGTGAGCAATGACATACTTGAATTTCGTGAAGATCGAAGAAACTTTCTCTGAAAAACTGCGTACGTTAGGGGGCGCTATGGAGCCCTCTGGAGACACCCGAGCCCAGTCACTCCAGAACATTGAATTTCCCACCAGTTCTGACGCATACTCCACTTTTCGTGAGTTTTGGGGATGGCTAAGGTCGTCAAAAACGCGATCTTGCAGCGGAAAAAGAATAATAATAATTAAAGCTGCAAGCAGCGATGAACGGGCCCTCGCCCCTTGCGCGTCGAGGATGCTGGCGGGACGCCGACCGACGCGGCCGGGCACCGTGAAGCCGAAACTCTGACGAGCGCCACGACGCCTGCCGCAAGGCTCTACGACAGGCACTCTCTGCTGAGCGATATAACACCTCCCACAAGACTCTACGACAAACGGATCACGAGTTATGAAAGGGGGCGTGGCTAATGTGTAGGGGGCGGGCATAACTTTCACCAATGAAACAGGCACTCTCTGCTGAGTGATATGACACCCCCCACAAGACTCTACTACAAACGGATCATGAGTTATGAAAGGGGGCGGGGCTAATGTGTAGGGGGCGGGGCTAACCATCCCCAATGAAACAGGCACTCTCTGCTGAGTGATATGACACCTCCCGCAAGACTCTACTATAAACGGTTCATGAGATATGAAAGGGGGCGGGGCTAACGTCTTGGGGCGGGGCTATGAGTATAATTTTTCATATACATGTCATCAGTACTGGACCACCATCATATCTGAGAGATTTGGGGCAGATCGGACTATGTACAGTTGAGTTACAATAACTGCCTGTTTCATGGCGAATGGCTCAAAATGGACGCCACGCCACGTTCCGCTCGTTAAGTGAAAACTCACGATTTTAATAACTTTTCATCTTCAAGGTCTTAAGATGGTCCTGACCAAATTTCAAATCGATCTGATTAAATCTGTAGGAGGAGTTCGTTAAAGTACGCGGCCTATAAAATGCTAAAAGTGACATGAAATCCAATATGGCCGACTTCCGGGTGGGCGGAGCTAATGAAACCCAATGAGGAATATGTTTCAAATGATGAGTGGGATATGCATACCAAATTTCATGATTATCGGATCAACTTTGACAAAGTTAAAATTTCAACGCGTTAGGGGGCGCTATAGAGCCGGCTAAACACACTGAGCCTAATGGCTATATATTTAAATAAAGTTCACAGGTGTCTATCATCTTGCCAAATTTCATGAGTTTTCGAGTACCTAAAGGTATGTTCAAAATCTGAAAGACATAAGGGGGCGCTAGAGAGCCAACATGCCACGCCCAAGCAAAATTTCACCACTAAAATGAAGTAATTACTAGTTTGGATGTGTGTGTAAAGTTTCATAAATTTTTGTGCATCCTAAAGTCTTCAAATATGCGTTCGTAAATTCTAAAATCACGCAGGAAGTCCAACATGGCTGACTTCCTGTTTGCCGAAGAAATCTCAAAATCATTTAATCCAGGTATGAGGGCGTGAGCAATGACATACTTGAATTTCGTGAAGATCGAAGAAACTTTCTCTGAAAAACTGCGTACGTTAGGGGGCGCTATGGAGCCCTCTGGAGACACCCGAGCCCAGTCACTCCAGAACATTGAATTTCCCACCAGTTCTGACGCATACTCCACTTTTCGTGAGTTTTGGGGATGGCTAAGGTCGTCAAAAACGCGATCTCGCAGCGGAAAAAGAATAATAATTAAAGCTGCAAGCAGCGATGAACGGGCCCTCGCCCCTTGCGCGTCGGGGATGCTGGCGGGACGCCGACCGACGCGGCCGGGCACCGTGAAGCCAAAACTCTGACGAGCGCCACGACGCCTGCCGCAAGGCTCTACAACAAACGGTTCATGAGTTATGAAAGGGGGCGGGGCTAATGTGTAGGGGGCGGGCATAACCTTCACCAATGAAACAGGCACTCTCTGCTGAGTTATATGACACTTCCCACAAGACTCTACGACAAACGGATCACGAGTTATGAAAGGGGGCGGGGCTAATGTGTAGGGGGCGGGCATAACCTTCACCAATGAAACAGGCACTCTCTGCTGAGCGATATAACACCTCCCACAAGACTCTACGACAAACGGATCATGAGTAATGAAAGGGGGCGTGGCTAATGTGTAGGGGGCGGGCATAACCTTCACCAATGAAACAGGCACTCTCTGCTGAGTGATATGACACCTCCCACAAGACTCTACGACAAACGGATCATGAGTTATGAAAGGGGGCGGGGCTAATGTGTAGGGGGCGGGGATAACCTTCACCAATGAAACAGGCACTCTCTGCTGAGTGATATGACACCTCCCACAAGACTCTACGACAAACGGATCATGAGTTATGAAAGGGGGCGGGGCTAATGTGTAGGGGCCGTGGCTATGACTATATTTTTGCATTTACATATAATCAGGACTGGACCCTTATCATACCTGAGAAATTTGGGGCAGATCGGACTATGTACAGTTGAGTTAGGGTTAACCCACTCTCTGCTGAGTGATATGACACATCCCACAAGACTCTACTATAAACGGTTCATGAGTTATGAAAGGGGGCGGGGCTAACGTCTTAGGGCGGGGCTATGAGTATAATTTTTCATATACATGTCATCAGTACTGGAGCACCATCATACCTGAGAGATTTGGGGCAGATCGGACTATGTACAGTTGAGTTACAATAACTGGCGAATGGCTCAAAATGGCCGCCACGCTACGGTCCGATCGTTAAGTGGACACTCATCATTTTAATAACTTTTCATCTTCAAGGTCTTAAGATGGTCCTGACCAAATTTCAACTCCATCTGATCAAATCTGTAGGAGGAGTTCGTTAAAGTACGCGGCCAATAAAACTCAAAAATTGGGAAAATCGTACATAAAATCCAATATGGCCGACTTCCGGGTGGGCGGAGCTAATGAAACCCAATGAGGAATATGTTTCAAATGATGAGTGGGATATGCATACCAAATTTCATGATTATCGGATCAACTTTGACAAAGTTAAAATTTCAACGCGTTAGGGGGCGCTATAGAGCCGGCTAAACACACTGAGCCTAATGGCTATATATTTAAATAAAGTTCACAGGTGTCTATCATCTTGCCAAATTTCATGAGTTTTCGAGTACCTAAAGGTATGTTCAAAATCTGAAAGACATAAGGGGGCGCTAGAGAGCCAACATGCCACGCCCAAGCAAAATTTCACCACTAAAATGAAGTAATTACTAGTTTGGATGTGTGTGTAAAGTTTCATAAATTTTTGTGCATCCTAAAGTCTTCAAATATGCGTTCGTAAATTCTAAAATCACGCAGGAAGTCCAACATGGCTGACTTCCTGTTTGCCGAAGAAATCTCAAAATCATTTAATCCAGGTATGAGGGCGTGAGCAATGACATACTTGAATTTCGTGAAGATCGAAGAAACTTTCTCTGAAAAACTGCGTACGTTAGGGGGCGCTATGGAGCCCTCTGGAGACACCCGAGCCCAGTCACTCCAGAACATTGAATTTCCCACCAGTTCTGACGCATACTCCACTTTTCGTGAGTTTTGGGGATGGCTAAGGTCGTCAAAAACGCGATCTACCAGCGGAAAAAGAATAATAATTAAAGCTGCAAGCAGCGATGAACGGGCCCTCGCCCCTTGCGCGTCGGGGATGCTGGCGGGACGCCGACCGACGCGGCCGGGCACCGTGAAACCGAAACTCTGACGAGCGCCACGACGCCTGCCGCAAGGCTCTACGACAAACGGTTCATGAGTTATGAAAGGGGGCGGGGCTAATGTGTAGGGGGCGGGCATAACCTTCACCAATGAAACAGGCACTCTCTGCTGAGTTATATGACACTTCCCACAAGACTCTACGACAAACGGATCACGAGTTATGAAAGGGGGCGGGGCTAATGTGTAGGGGGCGGGCATAACCTTCACCAATGAAACAGGCACTCTCTGCTGAGCGATATAACACCTCCCACAAGACTCTACGACAAACGGATCATGAGTAATGAAAGGGGGCGTGGCTAATGTGTAGGGGGCGGGCATAACCTTCACCAATGAAACAGGCAGTCTCTGCTGAGTGATATGACACCTCCCACAAGACTCTACGACAAACGGATCATGAGTTATGAAAGGGGGCGGGGCTAATGTGTAGGGGGCGGGGATAACCTTCACCAATGAAACAGGCACTCTCTGCTGAGTGATATGACACCTCCCACAAGACTCTACGACAAACGGATCATGAGTTATGAAAGGGGGCGGGGCTAATGTGTAGGGGCCGTGGCTATGACTATATTTTTGCATTTACATATAATCAGGACTGGACCCTTATCATACCTGAGAAATTTGGGGCAGATCGGACTATGTACAGTTGAGTTAGGGTTAACCCACTCTCTGCTGAGTGATATGACACATCCCACAAGACTCTACTATAAACGGTTCATGAGTTATGAAAGGGGGCGGGGCTAACGTCTTAGGGCGGGGCTATGAGTATAATTTTTCATATACATGTCATCAGTACTGGAGCACCATCATACCTGAGAGATTTGGGGCAGATCGGACTATGTACAGTTGAGTTACAATAACTGGCGAATGGCTCAAAATGGCCGCCACGCTACGGTCCGATCGTTAAGTGGACACTCATCATTTTAATAACTTTTCATCTTCAAGGTCTTAAGATGGTCCTGACCAAATTTCAACTCCATCTGATCAAATCTGTAGGAGGAGTTCGTTAAAGTACGCGGCCAATAAAACTCAAAAATTGGGAAAATCGTACATAAAATCCAATATGGCCGACTTCTGGGTGGGCGGGGCTTATGAAACCCAATGAGGAATATGTTTCAAATGATGAGTGGGATATGCATACCAAATTTCATGAATATCGGATCAACTTTGACAAAGTTAAAATTTCAACGCGTTAGGGGGCGCTATAGAGCCGGCTAAACACACTGAGCCTAATGGCTATACAGTTACATAAAGTTCACAGGTGTCTATCATTTTGCCAAATTTTATGAGATTCCGAGTACCTAAAGGTATGTTCAAAATCTGAAAGACATAAGGGGGCGCTAGAGAGCCAACATGCCACGCCCAAGCAAAATTTCACCACTAAAATGAAGTAATTACTAGTTTGGATGTGTGTGTAAAGTTTCATAAATTTTTGTGCATCCTAAAGTCTTCAAATATGCGTTCGTAAATTCTAAAATCACGCAGGAAGTCCAACATGGCTGACTTCCTGTTTGCCGAAGAAATCTCAAAATCATTTAATCCAGGTATGAGGGCGTGAGCAATGACATACTTGAATTTCGTGAAGATCGAAGAAACTTTCTCTGAAAAACTGCGTACGTTAGGGGGCGCTATGGAGCCCTCTGGAGACACCCGAGCCCAGTCACTCCAGAACATTGAATTTCCCACCAGTTCTGACGCATACTCCACTTTTCGTGAGTTTTGGGGATGGCTAAGGTCGTCAAAAACGCGATCTACCAGCGGAAAAAGAATAATAATAATAATAATCCCCAGAAAAACAATAGGTTCCTTGCACTTCGTGCCAGGACACCGTTGGGTCCTGGCACTTTCGTGCTCGGGCCCTAATAATAATAATAATAATCCCCAGAAAAACAATAGGTTCCTTGCACTTCGTGCCAGGACACCGTTGGGTCCTGGCACTTTCGTGCTCGGGCCCTAATTAAAGCTGCAAGCAGCGATGAACGGGCCCTCGCCCCTTGCGCGTCAAGGATGCTGGCGGGACGCCGACCGACGCGGCCGGGCACCGTGAAGCCGAAACTCTGACGAGCGCTACGACGCCTGCCGTAAGGCTCTACGACAGGCACTCTCTGCTGAGCGATATAACACCTCCCACAAGACTCTACGACAAACGGATCACGAGTTATGAAAGGGGGCGTGGCTAATGTGTAGGGGGCGGGCATAACTTTCACCAATGAAACAGGCACTCTCTGCTGAGTGATATGACACCCCCCACAAGACTCTACTACAAACGGATCATGAGTTATGAAAGGGGGCGGGGCTAATGTGTAGGGGGCGGGGCTAACCATCCCCAATGAAACAGGCACTCTCTGCTGAGTGATATGACACCTCCCGCAAGACTCTACTATAAACGGTTCATGAGATATGAACGGGGGCGGGGCTAACGTCTTGGGGCGGGGCTATGAGTATAATTTTTCATATACATGTCATCAGTACTGGACCACCATCATACCTGAGAGATTTGGGGCAGATCGGACTATGTACAGTTGAGTTACAATAACTGCCTGTTTCATGGCGAATGGCTCAAAATGGACGCCACGCCACGTTCCGCTCGTTAAGTGAAAACTCACGATTTTAATAACTTTTCATCTTCAAGGTCTTAAGATGGTCCTGACCAAATTTCAAATCGATCTGATTAAATCTGTAGGAGGAGTTCGTTAAAGTACGCGGCCTATAAAATGCTAAAAGTGACATGAAATCCAATATGGCCGACTTCCGGGTGGGCGGAGCTAATGAAACCCAATGAGGAATATGTTTCAAATGATGAGTGGGATATGCATACCAAATTTCATGATTATCGGATCAACTTTGACAAAGTTAAAATTTCAACGCGTTAGGGGGCGCTATAGAGCCGGCTAAACACACTGAGCCTAATGGCTATATATTTAAATAAAGTTCACAGGTGTCTATCATCTTGCCAAATTTCATGAGTTTTCGAGTACCTAAAGGTATGTTCAAAATCTGAAAGACATAAGGGGGCGCTAGAGAGCCAACATGCCACGCCCAAGCAAAATTTCACCACTAAAATTAAGTAATTACTAGTTTGGATGTGCGTGTAAAGTTTCATAAATTTTTGTGCATCCTAAAGTCTTCAAATATGCGTTCGTAAATTCTAAAATCACGCAGGAAGTCCAACATAGGCTGACTTCCTGTTTGCCGAAAAAATCTCAAAATCATTTAATCCAGGTACTGAGGGCGTGAGCAATGACATACTTGAATTTCGTGAAGATCGAAGAAACTTTCTCTGAAAAACTGCGTACGTTAGGGGGCGCTATGGAGCCCTCTGGAGACACCCGAGCCCAGTCACTCCAGAACATTGAATTTCCCACCAGTTCTGACGCATACTCCACTTTTCGTGAGTTTTGGGGATGGCTAAGGTCGTCAAAAACGCGATCTTGCAGCGGAAAAAGAATAATAATTAAAGCTGCAAGCAGCGATGAACGGGCCCTCGCCCCTTGCGCGTCGAGGATGCTGGCGGGACGCCGACCGACGCGGCCGGGCACCGTGAAGCCGAAACTCTGACGAGCGCCACGACGCCTGCCGCAAGGCTCTACGACAGGCACTCTCTGCTGAGCGATATAACACCTCCCACAAGACTCTACGACAAACGGATCACGAGTTATGAAAGGGGGCGTGGCTAATGTGGAGGGGGCGGGCATAACTTTCACCAATGAAACAGGCACTCTCTGCTGAGTGATATGACACCCCCCACAAGACTCTACTACAAACGGATCATGAGTTATGAAAGGGGGCGGGGCTAATGTGTAGGGGGCGGGGCTAACCATCCCCAATGAAACAGGCACTCTCTGCTGAGTGATATGACACCTCCCGCAAGACTCTACTATAAACGGTTCATGAGATATGAAAGGGGGCGGGGCTAACGTCTTGGGGCGGGGCTATGAGTATAATTTTTCATATACATGTCATCAGTACTGGACCACCATCATACCTGAGAGATTTGGGGCAGATCGGACTATGTACAGTTGAGTTACAATAACTGGCGAATGGCTCAAAATGGCCGCCACGCTACGGTCCGATCGTTAAGTGGACACTCATCATTTTAATAACTTTTCATCTTCAAGGTCTTAAGATGGTCCTGACCAAATTTCAACTCCATCTGATCAAATCTGTAGGAGGAGTTCGTTAAAGTACGCGGCCAATAAAACTCAAAAATTGGGAAAATCGTACATAAAATCCAATATGGCCGACTTCTGGGTGGGCGGGGCTTATGAAACCCAATGAGGAATATGTTTCAAATGATGAGTGGGATATGCATACCAAATTTCATGAATATCGGATCAACTTTGACAAAGTTAAAATTTCAACGCGTTAGGGGGCGCTATAGAGCCGGCTAAACACACTGAGCCTAATGGCTATACAGTTACATAAAGTTCACAGGTGTCTATCATTTTGCCAAATTTTATGAGATTCCGAGTACCTAAAGGTATGTTCAAAATCTGAAAGACATAAGGGGGCGCTAGAGAGCCAACATGCCACGCCCAAGCAAAATTTCACCACTAAAATGAAGTAATTACTAGTTTGGATGTGTGTGTAAAGTTTCATAAATTTTTGTGCATCCTAAAGTCTTCAAATATGCGTTCGTAAATTCTAAAATCACGCAGGAAGTCCAACATGGCTGACTTCCTGTTTGCCGAAGAAATCTCAAAATCATTTAATCCAGGTATGAGGGCGTGAGCAATGACATACTTGAATTTCGTGAAGATCGAAGAAACTTTCTCTGAAAAACTGCGTACGTTAGGGGGCGCTATGGAGCCCTCTGGAGACACCCGAGCCCAGTCACTCCAGAACATTGAATTTCCCACCAGTTCTGACGCATACTCCACTTTTCGTGAGTTTTGGGGATGGCTAAGGTCGTCAAAAACGCGATCTTGCAGCGGAAAAAGAATAATAATAATCCCCAGAAAAACAATAGGTTCCTTGCACTTCGTGCCAGGACACCGTTGGGTCCTGGCACTTTCGTGCTCGGGCCCTAATAATCCCCAGAAAAACAATAGGTTCCTTGCACTTCGTGCCAGGACACCGTTGGGTCCTGGCACTTTCGTGCTCGGGCCCTAATTAAAGCTGCAAGCAGCGATGAACGGGCCCTCGCCCCTTGCGCGTCGGGGATGCTGGCGGGACGCCGACCGACGCGGCCGGGCACCGTGAAGCCGAAACTCTGACGAGCGCCACGACGCCTGCCGCAAGGCTCTACGACAGGCACTCTCTGCTGAGCGATATAACACCTCCCACCAGACTCTACGACAAACGGATCACGAGTTATGAAAGGGGGCGTGGCTAATGTGTAGGGGGCGGGCATAACTTTCACCAATGAAACAGGCACTCTCTGCTGAGTGATATGACACCCCCCACAAGACTCTACTACAAACGGATCATGAGTTATGAAAGGGGGCGGGGCTAATGTGTAGGGGGCGGGGCTAACCATCCCCAATGAAACAGGCACTCTCTGCTGAGTGATATGACACCTCCCGCAAGACTCTACTATAAACGGTTCATGAGATATGAAAGGGGGCGGGGCTAACGTCTTGGGGCGGGGCTATGAGTATAATTTTTCATATACATGTCATCAGTACTGGACCACCATCATACCTGAGAGATTTGGGGCAGATCGGACTATGTACAGTTGAGTTACAATAACTGCCTGTTTCATGGCGAATGGCTCAAAATGGACGCCACGCCACGTTCCGCTCGTTAAGTGAAAACTCACGATTTTAATAACTTTTCATCTTCAAGGTCTTAAGATGGTCCTGACCAAATTTCAAATAGATCTGATTAAATCTGTAGGAGGAGTTCGTTAAAGTACGCGGCCTATAAAATGCTAAAAGTGACATGAAATCCAAT
>NW_023618489.1:0-47477 GCF_015220745.1 Sebastes umbrosus | reverse complement strand
TAACTTGAAACGGCTCCCCTGAGCCACGTGAACATTTAAGTTTCCTACTGTGGTTATAATGGGGATATAATCAGGCTGGATGCATATGCCGAGAGTGATACATGTCATACATTTATAATTTATAAAGTTAAAATTACATCCATTTTCTGCAAGTATCTGGTAATATTGAGATAGTATAAAAGTCCTTTCATGAGCTATTTGGTATAAAGTATTCATGCAGCGGATAATTTGAATGTGAATTAATGAAGGTAAATGAAAATGTTCCTGTCCGAGTAAAAGTGCACATGTGTAAACAGAGGCACATACACGCGCACGCACACACAATATCGCCATGCTCTCATTATTAGTGGTCTGTGTGCACTGGTGTAATTGCATGTGTGGATGAGGCCTGCAGTGCTGCAAGCCAGAGATAAGAAGCAGCCAGTGTGTTAAGCCAGGTGGGATAAGCCAGGTCTGTATGTCCTGGCCAGAGAGGGAGCGAGCAGGAGGCAGCAGCCGTAGCAGCCGGGGGAACCAGCAGTATACTGACACACGAGCCCTCATGGTGCAAGAACTGGAACACAAACTTTCAACCTCTTTTACCCGGACATTCAGCCAATATCACACCCAGGCCCAAACACATGATTTAACACCTCTCGAGGCATTTTCATCCAAATGTAGAGTCAATTATTTCAAATTTAAATTGGCTGTCACCCAGGTTGAATGTGGTCCAGAGTGTGTGAATTACATAACAGTAACAGCTCTGATAACCCCAATAATGACCCTGGTCATCTCTCTGCCAGATACATACCACTCTGCTGCACCCATTCTGAATGGTATCAGCTCATTGAATGGGCGTAATCAGTGGTTACGCTAGCATTCTAATTAGGTCTGTCAGTTGATTAAAAAGAGTTAATCACGATTTATTGCACGATTGTCCATAGTAAATCATGGTTAATCGCAAATTTATCTCAATACTCACAGTTATCTGTTTAAAATGCACGTTAAAGGGAGATTTGTCAAGTATTTAATACTCTTATCAACATGGGAGTGGGAAAATATGCTGCTTTATGCAAATGTATGTATATATGTATTATTTGAAATCAATTAACAACACAAAACAATGACAAATATTGTCCAGAAACCCTCACAGGTACTGCATTTAGCATAACAAATACGCTCATATCATAACATGGCAAACTGCAGCCCAACAGGCAACAACAGCTGTCAGTGTGTCAGTGTGCTGACTTGACTATGACTTGCCCCAAACTGCATGTAATTATTGGGGGCACGACGCTGGTTGGGGCGCACTGAGGACAGTCAGCCCCGGTGATGCTTTGGCCACGGCGACGGGAAGCACCTTCGCCCCGAGCCTTTCCAAGCCGACCTAGAGCCGGGTCGCGGCGCATCGCCTTGTATGCGGGACTCCCCAGCCTGTCTAGTGTCGCTCACCACCCTCCAGCTGGCTGTTAATGAGGGTCTTTGGGCACAGAGAAGTACTCGTATCGGTACTTGGTATCGGCGAGTACCCAAATGTAAGTACTTGTACTCGGTCTGAAAAAAAGTAGTATCGGTGCATCCCTAGAAATAACAGACCGTAGAACGCTGTGATTGACCAATCAGAATCAAGTATTCAACAAAGCCGTGTAATAACAGCTGATAATGCACATTCAATCAGCTGATAACATTTGAAGCGGGTGTCTGCTGCTAATATACTTCAACTTGCAGCCAACTGAATCCCCTGGTAGCTAAATGCTCCTTCCAAAACTTCAAATATCATAATAAAATGCTTTACCATGCAGCGTGTAGCAAGCAAGCATACTGAAGGTTGCTTCTTTTAACATCTGCGGAGGGACAGGAAATGGCAGAGGAAACCACTGTCAGTTACTGAACCCTCACTTCCTCAGCATATTTAGATCCACTCATGGTCTCTGATGAGTTCTCGATGATGAGGCCTTGGCAAAGGGGGGCAAATATGCATCTCGCTGTCTGACGGCTTCTGCCAAGTGGGCTGTAAGGTGGTTTGGCTGCCACTGACGGAGCAAGGGGAGGCTTTAATGGAACAGGACAGTGGCAAAAATGAAACGGGGTAATGAAGGAGAGACATTATTGGTAGTGCTCACAGCCAAATGCAAAGCAATCTCAAGTCAACAGGTGGCCAATGAACAGCTGGACTGAGGGCCGGGGGAGCAGAGTCATTCTGGGTTTCTATTTTCTGCCTGCTGCTATTCAAACAGCAAACGAACACGACTCTATTACGGCGAGCATTATGGAAGAGGATATAGAACTTGCATTAATGATGCAGCGTCTAGACCAGGGGTCTGCAACCTGCGGCTCCGGGCCACATGCGGCTCTTTAGCCCCTCTCTAGTGGCTCCCTGTGGATTTTTTAAAAATGGAAAAGAATAACTGTTTATTGTTTACATTTTCATTTTTATTTATAATTGTTGTAGGTCTATGGTACGACAGTACGACAGGGTATTAGGGCCACATTGAGGAAAAAAGATAAATCTGAGATTTCGAGAATAAAGTCATAATATTATGAGAAAAAAGTCAAAAGTCCATGAGAAAAAAAGTTGAAATATTACGAGAATAAAGTAACAAGTTTATGAGAAAATAATTGTAATATTACGAGAATAAAGACACAAGTTTATGAGTTATAAACTTGAGTTATAAACTTACAAGTTATTTTCCTTTTTTCTTGTAAAGTTATGACTTTACTCTCCTAATATTACGACTTTTTTACTCGTAAAGTTATGACTTTATTCTCGTAATATTACGACTTTTGTACTCGTAAAGTTATGACTTTATTCTCGTAATATTACGACTTTTTTTCTCGTAAAGTTATGACTTTATTCTCGTAATATTACGACTTTTTTCTCTTAAAAATTATGACTTTATTCTGGAAATCTCAGATGTTTTTCCCCTCAATGTGGCCCTAATACTCTGTCGCACATTTGCACTTTGGCCCTCACTGCATAAGACTTATATACTATATACTTAGATTATAAGCTGTGTTGCCTTCATCACAATGCTTAAATGTTTTGCGGCTTTAGACAGATTTTTTTATTTTGACTAAAATGGCTCTTTGATAGTAAAGGTTGCCGACCCCTGGTCTAGAGGCAGTTTACAGTTTGTGTGCCCTAGCAAGGGCTATGAGCTAGTAAAGACATCAGACAACAAGCAGGTATCTTGCTAACAAGTCAACAATTAATGGTTTTATGGAAGTGTCACTCAACTAGCTAATTGATAAGCGATCCATTAGTGCTTGGACGATACACCTATCTCCAGATTCGATACTATCACGATACTTGGGTGCCAATTTGATATTTATTGCGATTTTAAGTATTGCGATTCTACAAGTATCGCGATATGATATTGCAATACAATATTACGATACGATTATGATATTATATTCGATATATATATATAAATCCTACACACTGGTCCTTTAAAACTTGACCCTTATTTAAAGATCCCATATTATAAAAAAGTGAGATTTTCATGTTTTTTTTATTATAAAGCAGGTTTAAGTGCTATATAAATACTGTGAAAGTATTGAACCACTCAATCCACAGGGAAATACACACAGCCCGTATTCAGAAACTCTGCATTTGAAACAAGCTGTCAGGATTTCTGTCCATTCGTGATGTCACAAATATACAATATTAAGACCCTTTACACAGATTAAACGTAAACATTCTAAATGTGTCCCAGTTTATTCCTGTTGCAGTGTATGTGAATGTTATCAGCTGACAGGAAGTACACATGGACCCAAGCTGTTGCCTAGCAACGCAATTCCGTTGCAATTTTGTCGCAATGCGCAAAAACGGATCGTTTTAGACAGAGGGTAAATACAGGCATATTCAGGCCAACAGTATGAGGAAAATAAACGTTTTTTTTAACATTACAGCATGTAAATATGTTCTAGTAGAAACACGAAATACAAGTATGATCCTGAATATGAGCATGATATGGGACCTTTAAATAAGAGGAAAGAGGGAGGATGGTGTCCTGCACAATGTCAAATTTAAACATTCATTAATAAATAGATACAATTCACATTTTCTAATTTGATTATTTTAGTCCCTCTTTCTTTTCTTTTTTTTTTTGTTTTGTTTTGAGGATTTCACATAGGAAAATAGGACTGAGGTTGTGACAGTCAGAGTGCACGACTGCACAACTCCATCCATGACTCCTGCTGGCTACACACCCTCTGAAAGAGAACATTGATTTCTGTCCACACCATATCAGACTCGAACCATGTCACGGTTCTGTGGTGAACTAGATTCACATCACGTATAGGCTTGTACATACAAGTCAACTAGACCAAAATATTTTGAAGTGTTGATTAGCTTGGATAGCTCAACGCTATTCGCCAGACGATACAAATGTTCATATTGCAAACCCCAGTAATACATTCAAGAATTATCACTTTCTGCTGTATGCTCCAACTAGGGATGCTCATTTTGAAAAATGTTCTTAACCGATAACCGACCCTCATTAACCGATTATTAACCGTTAACCGACAAAATTTGTGCCTCGCATGCAGCGGTGTACCAGCTGCAGGGGCACAACAGATATTGGTTGACGGGAGTCCCCAGTTCACCGTCCGGGAGCGTTAACTTAGCAGCTCCGATGCTGCGTGTAGTGTCGCGGACATGCAGCCACTTTCCCAGTAAAAAGTCTCCACCGCACATTTCAATCAGGAAAGACTCGTATGAATTGAAATGATGATTTATACAAAGTGCACAAATTATGAATAGTTACAGTCTTTGGCGATTTAGACCCGATGTGAAATAATAAAGGGGAAGTGAAGCTGTAGTAGGATGTAGAAATATTCCCCCCGGGTCTAGACACTGGTGGTGGTGGTGGTGGTGGTGAAGACTGATGCAGATCCGATGAATGAAGTGAGCAGGATTACTCTGATGTGATGAATCTGGAGGTGATGGGGTGGTGGAGGGTCGCGTCCGTTAGTGCTGAATGCTGACACTGAAAACTCATAGAGGAGAATGGTTTTTTAAACTTTTGACAGCAGCATGTTATTGGTTGAGGGAGATATGGCAAGCTCTGATTGGTCACTGAAAAGAGAGACGCCCATATCAGCTGACATATTAACAGCCCATGAGAGAGAGAGAACCAGAATGAATGAGAATGAATGAGCTTGCACCCCTAGTCTTCCTGTCTGAATTTAACGCATAAGCTTCATTTAGTTTAGTTTAGCAGGTTGTCAGCTGTGTGTCTGCCCAGTGTAATGATACTTTGTCTGCCCGGCATAACTTTAGCAACGGGCCAACAAACAGTGTGTGTGTGTTGGCGATGAGTGTGAGGTTGTTGGTGGCGTTCTAGCTGTGAACGTAGGTGTAGCAGTGTGTGTAAAGTTTATTTGTCTGTGAATAAATGCTACGAAATTACAACTCCTCCGCTCCGCTCATGAAAGCTGGAGCTGTTCTTTTAATACATCCATGGAGAGACGGGAGCCGACTTCCTGTATCCTGCAGCTCCGCTCCGCCTCTTATGTGGGCTGTTAAGGTGGACCAGCGTTTCTCCTTAAAGTGACGAGCCGCTCCTCTGAGCCGCTCAGCTTTTCAGTTAATTATTAACATTTTTCTTTTAAGCGTTTTAACCAATAGCGTTAATCAGTTAAAATGCTTGATGTCGGTTAAACGGGTTAATTATTGACATCCCTAGCTCCAACTCAATCTCAGCCTATAGATCAAAACAGTTGGCTATTAACACATTGGTTATTTACAGACAACACTTAGCCTAACGTGATTCAATCAAATATGTAGAGATGTCTGGATAAGCAATATCCGACCACTGTGTTGGACAGGGGGAGAAACTGAAAGGACATGGCGACGATCAACCTTAATTTATTAAGGTATTGCGAACGCTCAGGTTCAGGCAAGGTTGCAAAATAATTATTACACAAGTTAATGAAGAGATGAATGCATACAAACTTGTCACAATTACAATTCCAAACACACATCAAATTGCATTGAAGTGGGGATCTTTGGTTTTCTTCCCCCCCAAAGGGGGAGTGGCCTTGACTTTTTACGAAGACCTGTATGTGCCGGTCTGATGTAGATCTTTACACAGCTAATAGTTGTTTGCTGACTATATCAATGCTCTGGATAAGTCAATAGAGTCTAGCCCCTGAAGTGCTGAAACACCAAAATATCACTCTGACTCTCTCGATTAAGATCAGAAGAACTATGATTAATCCCATGCAGGAACATTGAACTGTCACAGCAGATAAAGGGCAAGAAAAGATGCTAGCAGAGATAAGGTAGTAGTATTAGCAAGTGGAAAAGTTTAAAATAGTCAAACATAGATTGATCAGACAGCCTGAGCTGCTTGAAAATTCTAAAAGGTCTGACATATATGACATCAGTATAAGCTTTAATCATTAAAGTAATCACGGAGTTCAATATGTGGGCAGCGGCTCTGATTGCGGCGGTATGCGTTAGATAAACACAGAGATAGAAATTGGATTAGGGAAGAGGAGGAAAAAAAAGAGAGAAGTTGTGAGATTCTTTCAGCATTTTTCTTGCCAACTGCAATGACAGACAACAGTGGTGAGGATGGGAGATAAATCTCTGCTGAGCTCCAGTCAGCACAGGAACCCCTCAGGGCTGCTCCCTCAGCCCAAGACTGTTTGCACTATACACCGCGACAATGTTTCCACCGAGAAGAAGAACATCATTATTATATACGCAGACGACACAACCATCCTCATCCAAGGGGGGGACGAGGTCCGCATACAGGGAACAGGTCCAAAAAAAATCATCAGCTATGGAGAGGACAACGACCTTGTTCTCAACATAGAAAAAATAAAAGAACTCATCGTGGACTTCAGGAGGAGAGCCTCCCCCCCCTCTGCAGCCTCTCATCATCCAGGACACAGAGGTGGAGTGGGCTGACAGTTTGAAGTTCCTCGGCCTTCACTTGACTGACCAACCTGAGCTCCATGGGCCAAAAAACACTGCTGAAACAGTGAAGAAAGCTCAGCAGCGGCTACACTTCATCAGGCTGCTGAAGAAGGCCAGACGTCAGCCCCTCACCCTGGCCTACCGAGGACTTGTGGAAAGCATCCTCACCAGCAGCATCATGGTGTGGTTTGGGAACGCTACCCAGGCTGAGAGGAAATCGCTGCAGTGAGTCATAAAAACTGCAGAGAAAATCATTGTCTCTAAGTAGGGATGCACCGATACTGATACCAGTATTGGGTCCAATACAACAGCACCGGTACCACTTTACGGCAGCGTGACATTAACGTCTCGTCACCATCTTTCGGGTCCTCATGCTCCACTTCCCAGACGGGGCGGGTGAAACCACCGACCCGACCTCGCTGGGCCAGGATCCCACCTCAGCTAGCGCGCGCCGACCCTCTGACTCGCGCGTGCATTAGACCGATATCGCCGCAGACCCTGGCGCCTTTTACGTGGGCCGCGGCACGATGCGGTGGGGGCGCACCGAGGACAGTTCGCCCCGGTCGACAGTTGCACCGGGAGCAGGGTCCCCGTTCCTACCCAGCAGGGAGAGAGGGCGCAGCGAGCCCTTTGTCCACGGTGCGACGAGGTCCGGGCGGGGAGCGCTGTAAAGCTGCGGCCGCAAGCAACCTTCGCCCTGAGCCTTTCCAAGCCGACCTAGAGCCGGTCGTGGCGCACCGCCTCGTATGCGAGACTCCCCAGCCTGTTGTGTGTCGCTCACACCCTCCAGCTGGCTGTTAACGAGGGTCTTTTGGCACAGAGAAGTGCTCGTATCGGTACTCGGTATCGGCGAGTACCCAAATATAAGTACTTGTACTTGTACTCGGTCTGAAAAAAAGTGGTATCGGTGCATCCCTAGCTCTAACCTCCCTTCCATGGACACGATATACACCCAGCGCTGCAGGAGGACGGCACAGACCATCCTGAGGGACAGACACCACCCAGCTCAGTCTCTGTTCAGATGGAGGGAATCAGGATACAACCTGAGGCACCACAGGCCAGAGGGCATCTCCACTCGCAGAGCACACTTTCATAACAGCTTCTTCCCAGCTACAATAAGACTGGTAGCAAAGGACATTAAAGAGGGACACAAACACCCCACACCTCACCTCGGTATCATTATTGACACACAGTACACCTGAACCAAATGGACTGAAATGCTATGCAATATGCTGCCTTCACTGTGCAGTCCTCTGTTATACTGTATATTAATTATTCTTTTTAAATATTTTTATCAGAGCTACAAGTTCTTTTAATATGGTCATGGAGCATATATATTTGTATTCTGGGAGTATCATGCCTATGCAGAGGGTAGTTTAATTTATTTATTGACTACACTGAGGGTTGTTTATTTTTTAACTATTTATTTATTTTGTAATTATTTATTTATTTATTGTGTTATTTTTTGTACTGTAATTAACTCGTGCCTTTTTCTACTTTTTCTTTGCTTCAAGCTGACTCGGTGTAAACTGCTCAGAGTTCCAATGTACCCAGGTGCAAATGGAAAATAGAACTCTTTGAATCTTGAATCTTGAACAGCATTATAGAGTGGAAAAAAAAGACATTTGAGGGCCCCTGTTGTGTGCCAGGTTGTGTGTGTGTGTGAGAGAGTGTGTTTTAATGACAGAGCTCTTACATTTACAGGGCAGGGGATGCTGGTTGTTCCAGTGAAAGAGTCCTGTAAACTAGATATGGAAAGACTGACGAGAGCTTCAGACTTCAAACAGCATCTGCTCATGCTAAACACACACACTCTCACTACACACACACATACTTCATCATTACAAGCGTACGTTGATAGTATCGGTGTGGTCCAGTGCAATCGGCAAAACACAGTGGTGGAGGATGTTGTCGGAACTTTTTACTTAGGTAAAATTAGCTAGAAATACTCTTTTATAAGTAAAAGTCATGCATTCAAAATTTTCACTTAAAGGGACTCTTTGTAAGAATCATAAATTGCTTGTTTACGGCGACACCTGTGGGTGTTAAGACAACGAAAGTCAGCGTCCTGTTGCGTTGCGCTCGCGCTTGTGCTCGCTCTACATCAGGGGTGTCAAACTCATTTTAGCTCAGGGGCCACATGGAGAAAAATCTATTCTCAAGTGGGCCGGACCGGTAAAATCATGGCATAATAACTTAAAAATAACGACAACTTCAGATTGTTTTCTTTGTTTTACTTTGGTCCAAAATAGTACAAGCACATTCTGAAAATGTACACATCACAAATAATCCTCTTGACAAAACACTTCAAGTTAGTTGAAAATTCTGAGGAAAAAATTGGTGCAATTTCAAGAACACAATGCCTCAGTGATTGGAACTTAAACTTCGTCTCAGTGTATCTACAAAACCATTAAACTTTAAGTCACAGCCTATCTGGGATTGAACAAAATACGAAATAAATAATAAATAAATAAAACAACTCTTCTAGGTATCAAATACCTCATTTGTCATTTCCATATATTAATCCTGTGCTAACTTAACAAACCATACAAACTGAGGTAGAAACTATTCAAGAGCGTTGAGTTACTCCCTGCCTTGTAGGCTAAACTATTTATTGATAGAAAAATAAAAGCTGTGCAATGCATGAACAATTTCAACAAACCAAACTTATGAATTGAAGTGACTGACATTATTACAGTAAATCATACACTGTTCATTTTCTTTAAATTTCCACAGAAGACAATCATTTTCACAGAACTATATCAGGGTGCAGTGTCTCATGCAGCATTTTAAGTGGGATTACCCATTGTTTATTT
Source organism: Sebastes umbrosus (assembly GCF_015220745.1). Classification (NCBI taxonomy): domain Eukaryota; kingdom Metazoa; phylum Chordata; class Actinopteri; order Perciformes; family Sebastidae; genus Sebastes; species Sebastes umbrosus. The sequence goes on along the minus strand of NW_023618489.1, from coordinate 37,751 downwards.
CACTCCTGAAACCTGGCATCTTTTAGCTTTCACAAGTGCATCAATATCAGGCGTCACATCCTGAGTGGCAGCCAATTTCAGGATGTTATTCAAGTGCTTGTTCGTGAGCCTTGAGCGCAGATTTGTTTTATTGATGCTCATTACAGAGAAAACTTGCTCACAAAGATATGTGGTTCCAAACATGCACAACACTTTTGCAGCAAGGGCTGTCAAGTTGGGGTAACGTGGCAAGAGATACTGATAAAATGTGTCCAAGCCAGCTGCAGCAAATTTGCCCTTCAAATCTGAGTTACACTTCAAGTCTATTATTTCAAGTTGGATGTTGACGGGCAGATCAGAGGCATTCGCGGTGAATGGCGAGCAAAAAACTTTGAAGTTTCTCCAGTTCACCAAAAATCTGAAAACGTTGCTCAAACTCCCGCAATAGTCCCGTTATTTTATCTTTGAACCGCATCATGTCTGCGGCATGTTGGGTCGCACACACATCTTTCAGACAAGGAAAGTGAGCTGCATCACCACCTGCGAGTTGCGTCTCCCACAATGACAGCTTCAACTTGAACGCACATATGCTGTCATAATACTGCGTGACAACTTTGTTGCGCCCTTGCAGCATTTTGTTCAAGTTATTCAAGTGCTCTGTAACATCCACCATAAATGCAAGGTCCTGCATCCATTCTGTGGACTGAAATTCTAACACTGGTTTGCCCTTTTTTTCCATGAACTGTTCAATTTCCTCTCGTAATTCAAAGAAACGCCTCAGCACAGCACCTCGGCTTAACCATCTTACCTCGGTGTGGCAGCCCAGTTGTGGCCTTTCTCTCTGAGAAGGCTGTCAAACTGACGGTGATTCAGGCCTCTGGATCGGATGAAATTAACAGTTTGGACGACCACCTTCATGACGTTATCCATCTTTAATGAATTGCAACACAAAGCCTCCTGATGCAAAATACAGTGAAAAGTCCAAAAATCACGTTCTCCATTTGCAGTCTGCACTTTCTCTCTGAACTTTGTCACAACACCTGCTTTTTTCCCGATCATTGAGGGCGCATCATCTGTAGCCAGGCTGACAGCGCGGGACCAGTCCACTCCGACCCTGTCCAGGGCGCCGATGAGTGCGGTGAAAATATCAGCTGCTGTTGTGGTATCCGTCATTGGCACCAACTCCACGAACTCCTCGATGACGGTCAAAGTGTCATCAACTCCGCGGATGAATATGGCCAGTTGCGCAACATCTGTAATGTCAGTGCTTTTGTCAATTGCAACTGAAAACGCAATAAATGACTTTACTTTGCGCTTCAATTGGCTGTCCAAATCCGCCAAAGATCAGAAATCCTGTCTGCAACTGTTTCTTGTCAGGCTGATATTTGAAAAAGCCTGGCGCTTTTCAGGGCACACAATCTCCGCAGCCTTCAGCATGCATGTTTTCACAAATTCCCCCTCACTAAATGGCTTTGAAGCCACTGCAATTTCATTAGCAATAAGGTAGCTGGCTTTCACTGCAGCGTCACTGATTTCTCGCTATGAGTAAACACAGACTGCTGTTTCTTCAGACCCGCCAACAATTCATTCACCTTCTCTCTTCTCTGTTGTCCTTGAAAGTTGTTGTATTTGTCGCATGAAGAGTCTCATAGTGGCGACGAACGTTATATTCTTTCAGCACTGAAACTTGCTGTAAACACAACAAACACACAGCTTTCCCATTCACTTCCGTGAATAAATAGGAGGATGACCATTTTTCTTGGAACAGTCTGCACTCTGCGTCCACTTTTCTCTTTTTTGACAGAGACATTTTGGGGCAATGAGGGTGCCAAAGCACGTAATGTTCAAATCAGGCAGGCAGAATGACAAGCTAGCTCCGGACTAGCTGTAGCCTACTTGCTTAGCCCCGGTATAAACAGTTTGCTTGCTTAACAGAATTGGGATAAAATTGGTTATTTGTCCCCCATAAAAAATTAACAAAAATCAAAATTAAAAGCTGTATTTATTCTTAATCAACTGAATTAAATCATAAAATGCATTTTTTGAACTCTTTTTGAAATTAAATTCATCAATATATTCATCAACAAAATCGCTTATATTGGTTCCTCTATGCTTGATCCATTTTTCAAGACATTCCATGTGCTTTCAATACTTTGTGTATGTACTTCTGGGTTGTTTGGATCTACAAAGTTTTTAGAGTGATTTATTGTCCTGTGTATGTACCCATTTTTTTAAATATTGAAGTAAGATTTCCAGCAATCAGAAATGATTATTGAACCAGGAGCAATATGTTTCTCAATTAAATCCAACAAAGTTTGTTCTTTTCTATCAGGTACATGGACTAAAAATCTCTTTTTTGTTTCCCTGCAAACCCCACCAAACATCCACTCCGTTTTTAGTATTTATCCTCTGTTATACTTTCTACGCGATATAACAGTTTCATCGATTCGATCCTTGCTGCAGCGGCCCAGGGTTCGAATCCGACCTGTGGCCCTTTCTGCATTGTCTTCTCTATCCCCCCTTTCACCACTATCACTGTCAAATAAAGGAAAAAGACCAAAAAAAATAATCTTAAAAAAAAAAAAAAAAAATTGCAGCTCCTTTTTATGCTTTGCAAAATCATCACACAATCTACACCAAATATCTTTTCCCAGCGGAGGAGAGCTTCTCGTGACACCCAGGGATGTATTAAGATAACTGGATACAGCGTTGTAGCGTGGGCTCCTGTTCATTCCTATGAAAGTTGCTCAGTGGCGCATGAAGCCAAAATGGCTCGACTGCCAAGTGATAAAGTACCCGGATCTTCCGCATCCATTGGGCCGATGGAGCAGGAGCAGTAGCGTTTCCTTTAACTCCGCCTCCCAACCCTCAGTCCAGCATCGGTCTGAGTCTCATTCACATGAACTGAGGAAGGAAAACGACTCTGGAATCAGCTATTAGTGCATTTTACAACATTTAGGACCTAATGATTTAAATAAGGGCTATTCAATTGTTCCTACTGGGAAGTTGATTTACCTCAAAGAAAACGTGAGTTACAGACGTCTCTTTCCCAATGTAAGTCTTTGGGAAAAAGTATTTTTTGGGTCCAATGGCATCACGTGACGGACACAGAAGTTGTAGTACCACCGTTTGGCCCCTACGAAAAATTTGCTTCAATGCCTGCCGTTCTTCCTTGGGGCATGGCGACACCGCTGCGTGGTTTGAGCCGCGCGGCGCGGGATAAAACCACTGAAAATAACAGTTTTCAGAGTGCTGTGGTGCCGTTGTCTCGTTGTGTCTGAAAGGGTTTTCAGTGAGTGTGAGAAGCGGAGGGAAATGGAGAGTACTAAGAGAAAGAAATATTCAAGCAGGGGCAAATAATGAATGGGTGAAAACTGATAAATATTAGCCTAGTTTATACCAGAGATTCACACAAGTTCACACCAGAGGGGCGAAGTATGCAGTTTTCTTCCCTGAGAATTAAAAGTAAAATTAAAAGTTGGCCTGTTTTAACAAACAGTGCAGTTGTGCAGTGTACTTATTATTTTGTTTTTTTCATTCTTTAAATGTCACCAGGAAACAAGTCTCTGAAACTAAATTTTTGGCAAGTATGCCACCCACTGAATGGTAAACTCTTAGATATATCACTGCCTCTATGCAATATACAATTATCTGTAACAAAATCTGTCACAGATAAGAAGAAGAAGTATACTTCTTTCTTAATATTTTTCTTTTCCTATCTGTCCACATTACCATATGTTTTACATTTTAGGCATTTGACTAGTGACTTACAATGAAGGCAGAGTAGAAAGGAGAAATCAATAATTTTTCTTCTTCCTTTCTTTTCTCATTTCTCTCGCTCTCACTCTGCCAGTTTGTTCTGCCTCATTAAAATCACCTTTAGCTGTCAAAGAATCATTGGGCAGAGGGCCAGAGAGGCCACGCAGTCATGAGGTTGGGATTGGAGCGTGACCGCCAGACCCAGGCTACAGACATTCAAAGCATTTTTTAACCGGTGTGACATAGTGTGGTGGCATCACAGGGGAGCATACATTGCAGTATTACTTCACTGAGAGCTAGCTCAGTGTGAATTACCTGCTTGGCAGCTGTGAATGTGGGATCATGTGAAATGATTTAACTTAAACCTGTAATAACCAGCCCGGTCCCACAGCAGTTCGTGAAATGGTCACGAAATTGAATGTATTGATTCGTGTACATAGACACGAATTTCAAATTCTTTTGTGATGGTCAGCGCGAAATCAATTCGTATTTGAACCGGGAAGAGTAGCGAGCGACAAACGCCGCGTAGGAAGGAGCTCAGGGTGGAGGTTTGGGTAAAAAAACACAAGACTTTTGCCCATAAGACCGGTTTTCATGTCCCGTGTGAAACCACAAGTCAGAGTTTATTTATCATGTAACTTCTGTACTTAAGTTACAGCACTTATGGAGTTATTTCAACCCAAACCACAATCTTTTCCTAAAGCTATCTTATTAGATTTTGTCACATAACTTCTGTACCTAAGTTACATCACTTCCGGTGTTATTTTAACCCAAATCGCAATCTTTTCCCAAGCCTAACTAAGTATTTTTGTTGCCTAAACCTAACCAAGTCAATCTTTCCCTAAGTCTTACTAAGTAGCCTAGTTTTATTTTGAAAAGAGTGGAGTGGTTGCTGGTTATTCGTAGGAAAAAGTACTAAAAATACGTTGTTGAAAGTCGTGCTGAGCGTCACGAAAAAAAAGGAAAATTCATGTCTATGTACACGTATCGATTCAATTTTGTTACTATTTCATGAACTGCCGTGTGCTGTAATAACAGATTGTTTGGGTACTGGTGGCAGCCATGCAAACAAGCTGTAAAGACAACAGTGATGTATTATCACTTAAGTTGATATAGATAATGCAGCATTATAATTATATTGTCATGTTTTCTAGCGAATTATAGTCAGTTAAAAAATGTTCACTCTCTATTATCATTGTGGTCTCGCTCCAATATGTTCATTTGCTAATCGCTAACTTTTTCTGTCTGTCAGTGCTGGGCAGGTAGTGGACAGGTAGGTTCAGCACGAGCAACAAATCAACAGCTGATAGTTTGGACTCACAGCTTGAGCAATGGATTCAAATTTTGACCCAGTCACGATAAAAGTATCTTCCATAGAAACTTATGAAAGCAACCTGCAGCACTGTCCAGTATGCTCAAATCTATAAGCAATATTTTTGCCAAAAAACAGAGATTTTAACGTTTTGTTCTACGACATATAATACATAAAGAAATACCCCACTTCTGAATTTTGAAGCCTTTATGTGTCTTTAAAAAGGCGGTTGCTTACAAGTGGCTAAATGAGACTACTAAACGTCATCACGCCGACTAGGCCGCCTTTACGGCCTCTTTGTGTGTACTCATGCGACCGTGGTGTTGTTCATTTATAGCCTAACGTTAGCTTTTTACTTCTGGTGATTGCATTCACACTTCAAAAATCATAAAAGGGGTGTTCATTTGTGGAGATTATCTTGCTAAGTAAGTATCATAATTGTTTGCCACAGAGTTTATTGTCTGCAATATTCCAAAACCCAATGGAAAAACCCCATTGGAACTCAGGGCGATGCTAACTTCCTGGTTGGACTACGAAGATATGTCATTCTTGGAGCACTCTATATTGCCCCCCCCCCCATCTGTGTATCTCCACCCACGGCTTGAGAGCTACCTTTGCAAAGGTGCGCCATATTTTTCTCTCAAGCCAGTCAGAGCAGACTGGGCTTTTTCGGGAGGGGTGCTTAAAAAAGGAAGGCGCTAAAACGGAGCATTTCAGACAGAGGTGTGAATACAGGTATATTCAGACAGACAGTATGAGAAAAGATAATGTGTTTTCTGAACATTAAAGCATGTAAACATGTTCTCATAGAAACCCAAAATCAAGTATGAACCTGAAAAATGAGCATGATATGTCCCCTTTAACTTCTCAATTTCTTGTGTGGTAGGCCTGTCACGGGTTAGCCTGTGCCCTATAAAGTAAGATGCAACGCACACACACAGTAACGCCACCTCCATCATATATTAAATCAAGCCGGCTTGGAGGTGTCGGTGTTAAGTGTTACCGTAGCATCAGTACTTCTCAAATGTCGGGAGGCCCGCCGACAAAGTAATACATTTCTTAATGGGGGTCATAGTGTTACAAAGCATAAGTGTATTTATGAATTACACACAGGTATAAGTATTGATGTTGAACATTTCCATTTATTGTAAAATGTAAATTGTTTGTCACCCTTTCTTCTATGCTGTAGATGTGCTCCTTGGTTTAGACCTGGACTGCCAAAACGCACAGGAGCGTACCAATAGCTTATGTAAGGGGGGTTCCCAGAGAAGGTACTAAGTACGGTAGAGTTGGAGGGGTGTTTTGGGGGGTTGACAATAGGTAATGTAATTTTAATTAGTCTGAATATTTACTTGCCTCAAAATGTTATATTAAATGTTTTCTAATTTAACTATAAATTATGTCCTATTTTTTTGTACTACATATTATTATGCTGTTGTTTGATTGATTATTAATTATTATCAATATTACTTAGTAGGATCCAGCTTCATAAAAGAGGAGGCTGGAATACCTGGAGGGGGTTCAGTGGAGAGCAAACCTCGATGAGAGACAAGCCAGATTGGAGAGCTGCAAGGGCCCAAAATTTAAAGGGGCATAGCCTATGCTGTATCTTTATATATTTTTGTCATTTTGCTTATTATTTTTCATTATTTTTGAAAAACCTGTTTCTTGGATGCCAGGCCTGCACTGTACATATTTTTGCACTGGATTGTTGGTTTCCACTATTGTTAATAAATACACCTGGACTGCTTAACTGGAATTTTTCTCAGTTTTTACGCCTTAGCCACTCGGCCAACCTTACAAGGCCTATCAGAGATAAAACTGCTGTTAAAACTTTTGGAGGAGTTTTGGTCCATTAGTCACAAGATATCATTATCTGTGTCTCCAGTACACAGTAGTGTCCAGTGTACTGGCGATCACTTAACAGGCTGTGATGTAAAGTGTAAATGTGAGCACTGGCTTCATCATGTGTTTATCTAATGAGTCATACCCCCTGAGGGAAGGCCACGATGACCATAATCTATCCTCAAAAGCAACTGCAAAGACACCCATTCTGCTGCCTGACAGCAGTGTGTTTGTGTCGGTGTTTGTGAATTAGTGTGTGTGGAGGGGTATATTTCGGTCCGTGAAAGTTTCGTGTGCCCATAAGTGAGCGTATGCACGTGTGTGTACAAGCATAGGCATGTTTGCCAGCAGGCCTGTATAGTATTATCAGTTCTTGTCACTGGCAGAGCAGAAATCCTCACCTCCAGCGTGCAGCCCCTTTAAAACATTGCATATGTGTTTGCCTTAATTAAGCTTCAATTAGCACTTTAACACTGACACCTCTTTAATGTGTTTCTGATCCAGCGTGTGATTTAGTTTCTCTCTCTGTTGCTTTTCCATTAATTCGTACAGTGCCTCTATAAAATGAATGATTAAGTCTTGCAAAGCATTTCACATAAAAGCAGTGGCTTGTTAAGCAGTTTCAAATGTTTTGACGTGTAGAAGAAGAAGAAGTAATTAGTCATATTGAAAGATTCTGCAGCTTTTAATCTAAGGCCAATACACTGTGACTTCAATTACTAAAGTGAAACTGAAGGTGTAGAGGAGGTGGTGGATGAGCGCAGAGCTTGTCCAACCTTGGCTCAAGAGACTGGAGTTGAGTTACCTGAGTTCTTTGACCTTAATCATATCAGATAACAAGCACAGATATTCTTCTTCAAACCCACAGTCAGTGAAGTATATCAGATGACGTAGTAAGAGCTCCAGCCCGGTCACACTAAATGGTGTATGAATGACATGGTACTTCGCAAGTCATTTCGCGTGCAATAAGAACGCCGTTCTTGCTTTTGACGTGTCATTTATACGCCATGTAGTCTGCACTGCATCAATATAGCATAAATATGCTACGCTCAGAGCTAGTGATGTAGAATAAAAAATGTGAGAGAGTGCTTATGGTGGGTGGGTCCAACAAACACAGGACTTTCAACCAGGAGACCGGTGTTCAAGACTGGTGTTTTTGTCCAAGAATGTTTTTGAGACATGATTTTTTGTGACGTTTCTGACGTGTTTTCTATACTTCTGTTAAGAGGTTTCCGTACGTACTTTACTTAGTTTACAAACTTATTTTAAGCCCAACCACGATGTTCTTCCTAAACCTGCGGCCATTACCGTAGTTTTGTTGTGTGGCGTACAAACGACACGCGAAAAGGCTAAAATGCATTCTCATGACACGTGGAATATCCTTGTAATGTCATGCTATTTATACGCCTTCCCATGAGATCGGGTTGATAACTCGCACAGCTAGCAGTGGTCATGCTAGCGCAGATTAGCTCTCTAGCAGTAGTACTAGCTCAGCTGCCACAGATGATGGCATTCCTCTGATATGTGGCAGACCAAAGGGAAAGCCTTATCACTTTTATATCTCAGTTGGAGGAGCAAAAAAGAATGTTTTTGGATAACTGAGTTTGGCCTGAGGGCCATTGATGTGGAAGCCTAATTAAACCAATGACGCATGAAACGGCATCATGTAAGTTGAAGCCTGGACCTGTTGCCAGAGGTAATGCCTTTTAAATTTAGATTTCCAGGAAAAGAAAGAAGCAGAGAGTAAGAGGAAAATATGTGTTTTAGTCACAGTCACTGAAACAAAAATATTCTCCCAGCATGCAGGGTGTTTTCTCTGACCTCTGAATAAATGGATTTACATTTTTTCAAAGCATCACTTCGAAGACGTCATTGCGCCCCAGCCCTCAAATCTTTCTGATGTTGGAATTTCCAAAACAAGGACAGTCACGCAGCGATTGCCCCTCTTTTGTCTTTTTGGGACACTTTCGAGCATGGCCCTTCGGAATAGCTACAAACACTTTTGTCTTTAATTTGATCTTGTTTGGTTGATACTTTGTACAAAAAACTAATCCATTAAATGCATAGGTGTGATGGGGACTTGCCCTATTTGCGACCTCAGCACTCCGCACATTAATCTGTGATGTGGTCACATAGCGTTCCCGTAGGAGAAAAAGTCAAAACATAATTTTTTTACCTGTTATCCAGCAGCAGCTTGCATCTTCAAAGGTATTTTTGTGATGAAAAGAGATGTCCCGAGAACGATTAAACATTTACCTTTAAAACACTGAAACTAGAGTTGTCAATTGGTTAAAATATTAATCGTGATTAATCGCACAATTGTCTGTAGTTAATCGTGATTAATCGCAAATTAATCACACATTTTTTTTTATCTGTTCAAAATGTACCTTAAAAGAAGATTTGTCAAGTATTTAATACTCTTATCAACATGGCAGTGGGCAAATGTGCTTGCTTTATGTAAAAGTATCTATATCATCTGTTACTGGAAATCAATTAACCATACAAAACAATGATAAATATTGTCCAGAAACTCTCACAGGTACTGCATTTAGCATAACAAAATATGCTCAAATCATAACATGGAAAACTGCAGCCAAACAGGCAACAACAGCTGTCAGTGTGTCAGTGTGCTGACTTGACTATGACTTGCCCCAAATTGCATGTGATTATCATAAAGTTGGCATGTCTGTAAAGGGGAGACTCGTGGGTACCAATAGAACCCATTTTCATTCACATATCTTGAGGTCAGATGTCAAGGGACCCCTTTGAAAATGGCCATGACGGTTTTTCCTCACCAAAATTTTTGTAAGTTTGGAGTGTTATTTAACCTCCTTCACAACAAGCTAGTATTACATGGTTGGTACCGATGGATTCCTTAGGTTTTCTTGCTTCATTCTCTTCACTAGCTTTAAAACTGAGCCTGCTACAACCTAAAAATCGCAAGTTGCATTAATGCGTTTGAAGAAATTAGTGCCGTTAAAGTTAAGTGTCTATCCATTGCAATAATATATTCTCAGGAAAGGACCAGAGCAACGACTGACTTGATGAAAGGAGATAATGTGCATGTGAACGGCAGGGGGCCGGAGAGAGAAAGAGACAAAAGAAGTTGTGTTTAGGAAAACTTGGATATTTGAGTTGTTAGGGGGGTGGGGGGGTGCAGGGAGGGTTAATTTTGTCAGCATGTACCTGCAGTGTCTCAAGTAGCCGCAGTGTGAGCAAGGACCCCCTAACCTCATGCACACACACTCTCTCTCTTATGTAATCACGTGCGTGTGTGGCTTGGCTTACAAATATATACGTGCATATTCCTGCACATGGGAGCCATAAAAAAAGCAATACATTCACCGCCCTCCCACCCTTGCCACCTTTTACCACACGTTATTTACGGCTACACAGGACCTCTGCGGCTGCATTATACTTATTTACACTCACTCTAACAGCACTTTAAGAAAAGAAGCCATGAATTAGAGGCACACACACAAACACACACACACACACTTTTAAAAGGCACAGGAGAGCACTGTAAAAAGGAGAGCAGGGGAAACATAACACACTTGTGCCGAGCGCTCTCATTCCGACTTGCCCTCAGGTCTTGTGAATGTAAGGAATTCACAGCGAGGGGTGGAAGAAAAAAAAGCTGTTTGCTGGCGCTGCGTCTGCTGTTGTGCAGATGGAGAGATGTGTAACGCACGTTCAATCAACACACACACGTGCACCCGGCAGGAGGCTTTTTAACCAAACTTATACTGTACACAGGAACATGCACACACAAACACACAGAAATAACGTGCAAATGTGCAGAAGCACACGTACATACACTTGTAAGCAACAGGAGGCCTTTTAAGTAAACCCATAATAGCTTTCATCATCTGGTTTCGCCTAGCATGTTCTAACACAGACTAACATCTGTCAGGCCAACTGTCATGTATCACACACTGCAAGTAGTTTTCTCCTCAAGACAAATACTGTCTTATGAAGGATTCAAGACTACATAAACAAATAATTAATTCACTAGGGTGCTACAGCAATGAGGCTTAAAATCCGTAAATGAGTTAACATTTTAGCACTTCCGGTTCCTTCGTCTGGAAGTCGATGTTTTGTTTTTTTTAATGGGTTTTTAATTAGATGCCTGAAATAAAGTCTGTAGTTAACTCAAGCTGAAGAGATTTTAAGGCTTTGTTCTACGACATAAAATACATCAATACATACCCCACTCGTGAATTTTGAAGCCTTTATGTGTCTTAAAACGAGTGGGTAAACAGCCTTGTGTGTATTCGCGCTCATGCGACCGTGGTGTAGTTTAGTAACATTAGCTTTTTACTTCTGGAGACTGCATTCATAGTTCAAAATCATAGAAGTGGTGTTCATTATTTTGCTGAACAAAACACATAAGTATCATAAACGTGTGTTTGCCAAAGAGGTTATTTTTTGTAATAATCCTAAACCCAATGGAAGAAATCCCATTGGCTTTTTGTTGAGGAAACCCAGGGAGCTGCTAACTTCCTTGTTGACCTACAATCATTCCTGTAGCACTCTATTATTATCTTGTAAAAAGAACAAATTTGTTGGGCAATTTGCCCTTTGCTAAGTCTCGCCCCCAGAACGCAGACTGGCCAATTATTGCGTAGCATCTGCTCCATAGACTCTCATGCAATCGTTTCAGATCTTTTTTCATTTTCAGGCTGGTTTTTGTGGATTTGAGCTAGTCACGGTTAAACATTGTAACGTGTAACAGTGATACTCATTACCCGGAGAGGTTGGAAGGAGATTTACATTTCTAAAATGTTTCGTTTCTACGTAAAAACTAGGGCTGTCAAAGCACAAATTTGTTTTAACGCCACTGATTAGAGTTAAGATACTGGTATCATATGAAACTACAAAACCTAAGGAATCCATTGGTACCAACCATGTCACACTAGCTTGTCGTGAAGGAGGTTAAATAACGCTCCAAACTTACATTTAATTTTGGCGAGGAAAAACTGGCTTGGCCATTTTCAAAGGGGTTCCCTTGACCTCTGACCTCAAGAATGAAATGAAATGGGTTTCATGGGTACCCACGAGTCTCCCCCTTTACAGACATGCCCACTTTATGATAATCACATGCAATTTTGGGGCAAGTCATAGTCTTGACTTGATGTGATGGTTCACTTTTACACTGCGATCTGTTGGCTTTAGCTTCTCTCTTTGTATTTTTAACCTGTTTTCGGTGCTGAATCAGTTTGACATCTTGAATATATCCTTCAAACGCATATTGTAGACCAGTCTGCTTCTCTCTGAAATTGCTTTTTCTTTTTTCCAAAAGTTAGCTAGATAGTTAGATTTAGTGGGCTCCATGCAGCTCTGACAGCTTGATGGAGTAGACGTGGGGGGGCGGGGCTTAGCGAAGGGTCAATTACACGTTCCCCTCTATTACCCTTATGGACATGCAGTGTTTTTCCAGTGTTGATCCCATGTCATATCATGGTTGCAACTACATACAGTTTCGGTAAAAATATGAGCTTCTGCGTGATTCGTGTAAATCTGAGGATTTTTCTAATGTCACTTACCTGAATGTTGCTGTTTAACTGAGCTACAGTAGCTTTACCCTGTCGGCACTTTGTTGGTGCAGCAACAGCAGCGACCCACTGGAGGTAGTTTCGTCATGTCCTCCCGTATTTATGGAGCTATAAAGTCTGGGTGCGTAAGACACTTTATCCCCACCAGCTCCAGCTCCAGCTCCAGGTATATATATGCTTTTCTGTGGCTGACCTCTGATGTCCATTCGGAGGGGGACAACAGAGAAGATAATCATCCTACAGGGATAAATGAAGTATTGCAGTATATGGTTTTTGGGTAGGTTTTTCCCTTCATCTTCCTGCCGTACTTGTTTCCATGAGTGCTGGCTTGTGTTCACTGAGTTCACCGAGTGTGGTGGAAAATAAAGTCAAAACACAAGCCTCTTTCATAGAACACCTTGGGAAGTTTACTTTTCCTGTGTGTGTATGTGTGTGTGTGTGTTTGTGGGACAAAGAGAGAGTGCTGTGTCTTCATGCATGTGTGGTGGTGGTGGTGGGTGAAAGTCTCAGTAGGCAGTATGCAGCATATTTATACACATACACACACGTGGGGGGGGGTTAAAGGAAGGGAGCGTTTTACCTAATAAATCTCATCTGGTCGACTTTGTTCCGCTACTCAAATTACCTCCCAGTCATTTACTGTAACTCAGTGGAGTTACATTGAATTTTAGCACCGGTTTCCCCAAAGAGTTTGGTTTTACGGGATGTCAGGAATCACAGGACGACTGCCCCCATGTCTTTATTTAGACACCAAAATGCTGGCACTGTAGTAAACTCAGCCACCATAATAGCCAGTGTGTGTAGAAGATACAAAAGCAAAAACAAAAAAAAAAAGATCCCTCTACAGTGTTTAACTCCAGATTTACTCTAAAGAACGGAGCTCTACACAGTGGATCACAAAGAGCTGCTGCTTACAATGAATCCTTCTGATGCAGTATATCAAATTGAGCAAAGGACTGAGAGATAAAAGAAATGGAAACTCTGCTAAATGGCGTGCTGCTATGAAATGAAATGTTCTGGCTCAATACAATGCCTGTGGGCCACAGCATGTGGCTAATTGAACTGTCTTACATCACTGATACTCTCTCTTCCTCTCTTGTGGAAAACATTGTAAAAAACCCTTTTGGGGATTTTTATGTCTTAAAGGTTATATTGTATAACATTTTTACGTAGGCAAATCATTTTTAAAAATAATACATCCCAGAGCCGAATGAAAGTAAGACTTTCCCTAAAAAAAAAAATTAAATTGACTGCGAATTAATCATTTAAAAAAAAGTCCAAAATGATTTTTTTTTTGTTTTTCTTTGTGGAAGATATCTGAAGTTTGGTTCCCACTTCTAACAAAGCTTGTGAGCCAATAGTAGAACAACGTTGGTATAATGTTTTTTTGCCGGTGATAAAGTTCAAGATTCACTTTATTGTCATTTATTATTTGTATTACACAGAATGAAACAAAATATTGTTTCTCACCAGCTCCTGTCAGTGCATTAAAAAAGATAGAATAAATAAGCATTAAAATTAACAATACCTAAATAAAAAATAAGCAAACGTTTCAAACAATAACACACAATTTAGCAGTCGTGTTTAGCAGCAGAGAAAAGTGCATTAATGTCCTTAGTAAAGTGCTGTTTACATCACTGTTCCAAATTGTCTTTGACAGGTGACTAGCTATCAAACTGTTTCTGTGTTAATGCTGGCAGGTTGGATGTGAGTGTGTGTGTGTATGTGTGGGGTGGGGACACAGTCCATTTACAAGCCTTACAGCTTTTGGGAACAAGCTGTTCAGCATCCTGCTGGACCTGCAGCAGGATGCTCCTGTACCTCTTCCCGGACGGCAGGAGGGAGAACAGGCCGTGAGAAGGGTGGTGAGGGTCCTTATTGATGGAGGAAGCTCTGCGAATGCAGCGCTGCTGGTAGAAATCCATCAGTTAAAGGGAGACGGGCACCAATGATTCTGCTGGCTGTCTACACAATCCTGTTTAGCTGCCATTGTTCGTAGGCTCTGCAATCGCCTCGGAAGACTAGAAAAGCGCTATATAAGTCCAAGTCCATTTACCATTTTGTTCATTGTTTTGCTGTCCACCCACCCTGAAGCTATGTCAAGTTATTAAATAAAATAGGGCTGTCAAAGTTAACGCGATAATAAGTTTTAAAGCTAGACACTGGCGTCATATGAAACTTGAAAACCTAAGGAATCCATTGATACCAACCATGTCATACTAGCTCGTCGCAAAGGAGGCTCAATAACGCTCCAAACTTACGATGAATTTAGACGAGGAAAAACTGGCATGGCTATTTTCAAAGGGGTCCCTTGACCTCTGACCTCTAGATATGTGAATGCAAATGGGTTCTATGGGTACCCACGAGTCTCCCCTTTACAGACATGCCCACTTTATGATAATCACATGCAGTTTGGAGCAAGTCATAGTCAAGTCAGCACACTGACACACTGATGTTGGGCTTGAGTTTGCCATGTTATGATTTGAGCATATTTTTTATGCTAAGTGCAGTACCTGTGAGGGTTTCTGGACAATATTTGTCATTGTTTTGTGTTGTTAATTGAGTTCCAATAATAACATACATTGCATAAAACAGCATATTTGCCCACTGCCATGTTGATAAGATTATTAAATACTTAACAAATTTCCCTTTAAGGTACATTTTGAACATGCAATTAACTTTTGATTAATCACGATTAAATATTTTAATGGATTGACAGCCCTAATAAAAATGATACCACTTTAAATTGTTAATTATTGCATGCCTTTTGAAGATTACCCAGTCACCTCAATAAAAATACAACTAAAGTACATTGCAGATGGCATGCCCTCTCCTTATGTAACACTCTTCATGTTTTCTCTGCACAAAGGTAAAAAATGTGTTCAACTTCTATATAATAATCTCCTAAAATGTTATAATCCTATGTTTATCCTATTTATCACATCAGTGCCATCAACCTGTTTACATTTTAAACAGTAGTTTGTTTTATGACACAAATTGCATTTTTGACTGCTCAATCAAATGACAGTAAAAACTTCAACAGTCCTCCCGGCTGAGGCTCGACCACACCCGCAGAACCAAAGACGGATTTGTAAGGAGACTCTTGGCGGTTGGCTGCGCCCCATGGGTGGACAGGCCATAATTGAGGAGTTTATTGGTAGTCATTTGGCCCAAATGGGGAAGAATTATTTGAAATTACACTAATTAAGGTTGTTATTTGGATCTCAAATTCAGTCAGTTCTTATAACCCCATCAGGAGGCCACGGGTTAGCTGAACACACATAGTGGTAATGTTAATATTCCGACGAGGTACAGTATATGTACAAATTCATGTGCACACATGCACACTGTGACGATGGCAGGTAAATGAAGGCTGTTTACTGAGCGACAGTGAGATTTAAACAGTCTCAATGAGGAAGTCAGTCATCTCAGGAGCTCAAGTTATTTCCTAACCCTCGCCTTTCATCACCCTATCCTCCAAACGCATATTGTAGACCCTTCTGTCTGCTTCTCTCTGAAATCACGTTTTAGTTTTTCCAAAAATTAAATAATATTTCTTAAAGGAGTGCAATTAGTGACATTGTGGGCTCCATGCTCATAGACATACTGTATATACATAGACGCCACATTGACTCCTGGATCGTAAGTTAATGTGGGCGCCATATTGGACAGGGCTCGTAAACACATACAAGTGAATGGAGGAGCTGCCGTTCTTCTGGATAAAAAGCACTATAACGTCTACATTTCTTAACTGATTTCAACGAGTTGTTTTATATTCATGGGTTTATGATCTACGAGGTGTGACGTTAAGTTAATGTTATGATTTTATTTTATTTTACCAAAAATGTTGGTGAAAAACTGTAATAAGACTGCGTCCGGTTCACGGATCATCGGTCTATCCTTCAATATGGTGTCAATTATTAGGTAATTTATTAAAAACTAGTACTATCATATCACATTTTCTTTTAATCATTTTCCACATTATCAACTGTTCAAGTTAACGTTACATCTTTACAAAACGTTTGCTTCTGTAACATCAGATAAGAGCTAGCTAATGTTCGTTATTGTTAGCTAATCGATATAAGTTAATGCTAGCTTATTGATGTTCATATCTGACATGATATCGTGTTTAAAACATGAAATGTACGATAAGGATTAAAAACGATATGTGTCTAATATTGCAAACAATAAAACTGATGGCATGTCTTGGTTAACAATTACACTATACACTATATTTCAACAAATTCAGATCATAACTAATATTATTATACTAATATTTATTGTTTACCATTATTTATTTATGTACCACTATTTGCCTGTTATTCTGATTGCTCTTATTAGTAAGTACATAATAATAATTGCAGTAGCAGGGTTAGCGGTAGCCTATAGACTGAAAGCATGATCGCTAAAATGTAGAGTGGTCCCTGTAAAATATAATATAATATAATGTACATGAAATGTCTTCCTTCAAGTATTAACCTTAAACAAGAAAAATAAGCTAAATCCATACTTGACAAACGTGAGTTTTAACAATTCCTTATGATAAATGAATTATTTTCCTGAGCGTCTAGCAGCGATTATAGCTTAACTATCCAGATTCTAAGTAACTGGAGACAAAACTTTATTTTTCTACTCCACGTAGATCATAAACCCTTTAATATAATAACTACCCATCAAAATCAGTTGAGAAATGTAGACGTTATAGTGCTTTTTATCCAGAAAAACGGCAGCTTCCCCGTTCATTTGTATAGGGTTACAGGCCAGTCTTGCCTGGTCCAATATGGCGCCTATATTGACGTATTGCCACAACGGGCTGAAGCATCCAATGCAGCGTCTATGTATATATATGTCTATGTCCATGCTAGCTTGGACAGTTTGACAGAGTAGCAGCGGCTAACAACAAAGGGGCGGGCTTAGCGAAAGGTCAATTTTTGGCTTACAGCAAACTCCAAGTGGTGAGATATGACCATCAAGTAGTGTGTGTGTGTGTGTGTGTGTGTGTGGTGTGCGTGTGTGTGGCGGTGTGTGTGTTAGTGTGTGTTGGTGTCAGCTAGGTGATGATGACCTGACAGAGAACTGGCCAAGATACCGACAGTCATCTGATAAAACGTGATCTGTATGTATGCGTGCGTGCGTGTGTGTGTGCGCGCATGTGGTCAGGTTGGCAGGCAGAGCAGTGTTTCCACCAGGTCAGTTACACTGTCATGCAGCCAGAAACAGAGCAGGACTCGGGACTCGGGCCAGGCCAGGGGACATTCAGCCAATTACTGATGAAACAAAAAAAAAGTCATTCACATTTCTATATAAAAAGCCTGCCAATACACACAGTGGACATATTAATCATGTTTAAATATGGTACAGGAAATGTCTGTGCATATTCTTTCATCACTTTTCAGACCGCATCCCGCAGCGTCTCAGATCATTTAATCTTATTTTACTGTATCTTTATATACACTGTATATTAACTTATGTTTATATCACTTTATCTCACTTAATTTAATTGAATGTTTCTTTAATATTAACCCATTTCACCCCAGTGAATATTATGTTATGGCTGGCCCACACTAACAGTTTTGTTCCTATAGTGTGTGAAGAGCAACGATTTGGTCAAAACAGCACACCACACATTAACAGATTAATTCATGAACAACAAGAATGGACTAATGTACTATTTTAATATACAATAATAATATACAACTCTTCTACATGCTACACATTTCTGTACTGCATGAGACAAATCATCTTAATCACATCATATTTACATTTTTAACATTTTAATCATTTTTAACTTATTGCACAAACTCATGGTATCAATTACCAATGATGTATCATGAACACATTTAAGCAACAGCACTTACACTCTGTTTCTCCATCTTTTCAGCATCTCATCCATATGTTTTGTGTTATGTATCAGAATTTATGTGTTATGTAAGTGAATTGCATTGAAACAGTAAATCACATACTGTAATGGATTTGAAAATAGCTTTCCTAAGAGATAATTGAAGCGATTATTGTTGGCCTATAGAGTCCTCTCTGAGTTTTGTGTGTATAGATACATCTATAAATCACATGTTCCCCGTTCCTGTACTGTGTGCCTCACCGGTTACAGCTCTAGTTTAACAACATTATTTAACCGAGACAATGTATGTGTACCAACGTTTAAAACCCTCATAAAAGCATGTTCTTGGAGATGAAAAGACCTCAGCATAGTAGAACACTAAATATTTGAATGTTGCACAGCAGGTTAAGATGAATGAGACAGTAAATGGCACTTTTACACAGAGGCTCTGTGGCTCTGGGTCCATTATCATAGGTTTTTATTACAGCTGGAGGAGACTCCAGGGTCTACTGTAAAACTCAAAAGTACACTCATTTATGATTAGCGTCAAGGCTTTATTTTGCAAGTGGTATATTGCACAGACAAGCATGTGGGAGGATCTGCTAATAGTATTCTGTTACTATAATTCAGGGAACTAAAAGGTGTGCTGTATTTTACATACAGCATTCACTTTGCAGCTGACATGGATTATATTAGTCTACAGTTGCTCGATGTAGCATTATGCATCAACATGCCCAGTAATTTAGTTATCGGTCCCACAATCTACTCCACTGGGGTGTAGTTATTTGCCTGGATGCACACTCACTGTACACAACTTGACCTCCACCAATGTTATTGCACAAGTCATTTTGGATATGTGAAAGACATTCTGTGTGTGCAGAGTTATGGCCATATCAAAGCTCCAGCTCTCACAGAGTTTGTCACCAATGTCCCGCCATGTCCATAAATCCCCAAACAGGATTTGGACTCTATTCTCTGCTTCAGGTTAATAGTTGACTTTTCTTTTTGCGGTTTGAGGGCCTCCCAGGTTGATTTTAATAGACTGAATTTGACGTTTGGCCAAACAGCTCAACCCTGCGGTTTAAGGTGCTAAAAAACACACACAACGGCCTGAGGCAAGATGTGCAGTTTTGGGGTTGGTGACTTGGATGGTGCTTTTCCAAATGTAGCTCACGCTTACAGTTTACTGGCTATACCTATATTACATTATTTCATCCACTGAAATTAGCAATAATATACGTATTAAACAATTTCATTGCCCAGTGTCAGTAATGTAATCTGATAACTGCTCCTCTTTCAGATCGGCATTACGTCATCCAGAACAGGCTCGCATGACCATGCCCCTTTTGGGGGAAAACAATCCCGTGTCCCTCATAGACGGTAACAGAGTAAACAGAAGAAGTTGAAACATGTCTCTAAACTTCGCTACGCTACGCTGAAGAGTTGCTGTGTAGTTGGTTGCACCAACAATAAATCCGAAAAACGCTGATCTCTGAGGCTACGCTCAAGTTTGGGAGAAAGAAACTCGCTGTCACAGAAGAAAAAAAAATGACAAAAAGCTGTTGTGTAGTGGGTTAACCGAGGCTTTCACACTGAGATTTAAGGCACATATGATACGTTAATATTCACTGTCAGTGTGGTAAATGGCTAAATGATGCTGGTGACAGTTACTAGCATGGTAGCTAACGTTAGCTTGAGTGTGAGGCTGCTGCAGTAATACAGTCATACGTTAACGTTATAGCAGCATCAGATTGTCGTCTCCAACTAAATCTCAGCCTACAGATCAAACAGTTGGTTATTAACACATTGGTTATTTACAGACAACACTTAGTCTAACGTGATTCAATCAAATATGTATAGAAGTCTGGATAAGCAACATCCGGCCACTGTGTTGGACGGGGGAAGACTGAAGGGACATGGCGGTGATCAACCTTAATTTATTAAGGTATCGCAAACGCTCAAGTTCAGGCAAGGTCGTAAAATAATTATTAGACATGTGTTTAAAACAAATGTTTGAATAACAAGAGATGAATGCATACAAACTTGTCGAAATTATACTCCAAACATACGTCAAATTACATTGTGATCTATGGGGTCTTCGGTTTTCTATCCTCCAAAAGGGCCTTGACTTTTTGCGAAGTACCCATGTGTGCCGGTCTGATGTATCCTCAAGCCAAAGTGCATTTCACACACAAGCCCTCTGAGAACATTCATGCTCCCACAGGGATAAACCCTGTTAATTTTACTAACCACATAACTGCTCCTCTAGAGCCAGCCACAGAACAAACTACTAATTGTAAGGCAGCAAAATGTCAAGCTCCCAAGTCGCTTTCATATCGTTGGATCTTAGGGGAACATTGCAGTACATTGAACTGAATCACTACATAAACATCCAGGCAACTACACATCCAACTCGAATCAAAGTGCTGACTGGGACTGATTAGAAAGTCATCACCTCCCCGCTCTAAACAAGAGTTTGGGGCTCAGCTGCTACAGCACACAAGGCCAGCGATTCCAGTCATTAAAAATAAAGCAACAGTAAATTACACCCTGAATGGCTGCCATAACGACAACACGCTTTTTTTTTCTTTCTGTTTTTCATACAGAGATCCTGCCATTATTATACCATATGTACATTCAGCATCTGGTTTCAATCTGCGTTGTGTGGAGAAGATGGTGATTGTGGTTCTTGTCAGCCAAGCTTTTCTTCTCCTTTTGTTTCTGTATTTCTATGGTTTCTAGTCAATACTTTACAGTGGGATGGAGTGTATGTGTGTGTGTGTGTGTCAGGCCAGAAGAAGACTGACAACACTGTAATGCCTTTATCCTCGGTTGGCATCCACCGCAGGGAAGAGGAAAAAGCTGAGGAAACTGTGGAGACTTTATTCAGCAGAGAACAAAAGATACTTTCATTATTAGATTTCTCAGCTTTTCTGGCTCCATCTGCTCAAGCGCTGCCATATAAACACTCAAACACACAATTGTGCATACATGAACACCACTTTCATGATTTTCGAAGTGTAAATGCAATCGCCAGAAGTAAAAAGCTAACGTAAACGAACTACACCACGATCGCATGAACGAGAGTACAGACCACGAGGCTGTAAAGGTGGAAGAGTTGGCGTGATGACGTTTAGTAGTCTCATTTAGCTGCTTGTTAGCAAAACATTGACTTCAAGATGAGGGAACCGGAAGTGCTAAAATGCTAACTCATTTCCGAGTTTTAGGACTCATTCCTGTAGCACTCTATAAGCCCGTCCAATAATTTCATTCCACCTGAATGAGCAGATTTGACTGGCTACCTGGCACTCATTTCGCACTCATTGGAGTCTTCCATAAGCTGTTAGCTTGAAAGCTGTTTACGTTCATAATGATAATTTTGGGGGAGTGGCTTTGGAGGGAGGCCTGAAGGGACGGGATGTCAGTGTTGACGACTTGGCGACTTTCTCGCTAGATTTAGTGACTCTTGGAGCTAGTGCTGCTGGCTCCTTTCTTTGGAAAAGAGTTGGCAACACTGGGCTGGGTTTTTCGGTTGGACGATTTTTCAAATTGTACTCTTGCTAGTTTCTCGGCAATACCGACCCTACCTTTAAGCTGTGTACCAGAGGAAGCAGGGAAAGAAGATCATAGTCCAACAGATGATGCCCTCTGGCAAGCCTTGGATTATGAGGGCAGTCTGGCTGATTTCAACATTTACCAATATCTGTTACAGTTTAACAGATGTGCAGTCTGGTTGCTACACACACACAGACACACACACACACTGAAGCATACATTGTCTGAGGCCTGCATGAAGACACGTGTGTACTATGTACTACTTCAGAAATGAAGCTGCTCTTGACAGGCAGCATTGAATGTGATTGTGTTCATCAAAAACCAAATAATAGCCTTTAAATGTGTTCTAACTCACACAGGCTGCGCCCTCTACTGGACTCTATGGGTACTACTCCAATCACACGCGCACGTTCGCCCACTGAATTTTGCATAAACGTAGCCGGCCAATCAGAACTTTCCTACCGAATATTTGTGTCCTACAGTATATAAGGCGGCGTGGTGCTGCCTAGTATGCATTTCTCTTCAGCAATTGGCAATCGCCAACTGACATCTCGACGCTTAAAGGAACCTCACCGGGACTGATCTTTACAACGTCTGCTTCGAGTGCCTTGGCGCAAGTGTTCAGCAGCTACTAGCCCTGCCTGGCCTGCCAAGCACTGCCCCCAAGATTAGACGCCAGCAGCGCTTGGACAGGGTATCTGCAGACTTTTTAAGACCATTTGAATGCAATTTAAGACCCATGTCACATCCATTTAAGACCACTATGAATGCAATGTAAGACCTACTTCACGTCAATACTGGCAAGAAAGTACTAAGGATATGAAAGAAAATTGGAACCCCGGAATTAATTGCAAAGTAAATTAATTTATTCACTGAAACACATTCCTTCCAGCACTTTTCCCAGTCTTTGTTCCAGCTTTTCCCAGTTTTATAACCAAATAAATATGGGTGACAAATAACAGTCACACTGACATAAGCGGACAGAGCCGGTGGCATGACGCTATGTCCATTCAAGAACCTTATTGCTGGACTGAGACTGAGAAAGCACATGGTGTAGCGGCTTTAAATGATGTTGCAGACGGGTTGTCTACGAGGCGTTCAAGGCCGATGACGAATACAGACTACTGTGATCTACTGGTATGGAGAGTTATTTCCTTTCACACAGGCGCAGAACATACGTGGTAGTTGGCTGTAGTCTTTGTGGTGTGTTCGAGTGCAGCTTTTTGGCCAAAACACAAGCGACTTGAGGCGACGCAACAGTAGGTCTTTGCCGAATTCTTTGCTAGTTTGATGTTGGTTTGGTGTCTCTGGGCCTTAACACCAGAGACCTGAGTTTGTCTTGTCTCCAGTCAACATGCATGTTTCTTTGAACCGTAGAGACAATCCAAACCTTTGAGACCAATTAGTGTGTCTTTGTACTAATGGAGGATAACTTGTCAATTCATACTGTGAAAATCTGGCTGTGCATTTTATTGTTTTCCCTCAACACATAAAGGTTCCTTCTGCCTCATGGTTATATAACTGAAGCTCCAATCTGCTACCAGTATGTCATGTCGACAGTGTTTGTCTAGACATGGCTTACCCAGTATGCTCTCTGCTTTAATTGCTCTGAGAGATATTTCGAAATACAGTCCACTAGTCAGGGTTTTATCAATCATTCATCAGATCTGTATTTTGTAACAGACACCAAAAACGCAACATCATGGCAGAGAGATGGAGAGAATGAGAGGCAGAGTCATTTCTCTCAGTTACAACTGATTTTCGTTCTTATTTCTTCACAGGCACCATATAATTTGTGCTGGAATCTGAAAATGAGACTTCTGAACCTCTTTGGCTTGTCTGAAGGGTAAACAGACTTGTATTGTGGCTGGGGAGGAATTACTGGAGGAGGAGGAAGAGGAGGAGGGGGAGATATGAAGGAGGCTAAACAAACAAAAGAAACAAAAATCTCCAGAGTGAGTGCTCATATGGGAGTTTTCATAAAACTGCTGAGGAAACACTTTCATAAGACTGGCTACTGCTCTTTTCTATCCTTTGCGTTTCACTCATACGTTTTGTATTTTGGTTGGAAATGCTTTGAGCAGTGATGGCATCTGCAGAATGTCCTGCAGGCCGCGAGCATCAGGAATCCCATGTGGCTTAAGACAAAAGGAAGGGCAATAAATATCACAGAGAATTGCAGGAATGAAATCAGAAATATATTCTACAGGTGTGCTCACAGCTATTACATTAGGTTTCTGCTTCTTGGTCTGATTGCTGCTGCACCTGATTCGACTGTTATCAGGACATCAAATAGGCGTTATCAGTCACTATAAGCACCATAGATGTGGGTCATTAGGGGCCTACTATGCCTTCTACATTGTGGAAGTGAAAGTGAAACTTAAAAGTGCTGACTTGACTATGACTTGCCACAATTTGCATGAGTTTAGCATAAACTGGGCATGTCATTCAGATATCTTGAGGTCAGAGGTCAAGGGACCCCTTTGAAAATGCCCATGCCAGCTTTTCCTCACCAAAATTTAACGCAAGTTTGGAGCGTTATTTAGCCTCCTTTCCGACAAGCTAGTATGATAATTGGTACCAATAGATTCCTTAGGTTTTCTCATTTCATATGATACCAGTATCTTTATCTTTTAGCTTTAAAACTGAGCCCGCAACAATCTAAAAATTCAAAGTTGCGTTAATGCGTTATTATCACGTTAACTTTGACAGCCCAAATGGGAACATAATTTTTAGGAGACCAGGCTGGGTATCGAGAGAAGGACTAACAAATTGTTAGTTTTGGTCCCTATTGTTCTAAAAACGTGAAATGAATCAAAATGCAATTACAAGCATGATGTATAATTTCAATCTGATCTAATCTAATATAAACCTTTGTGTCAACATTATCCAATTATTCAGGAATAGTTGTGGAATTCTTCCTCTAAATGTCTTTATTGTTTCAATGTGTGATTTAAATTTGAGTTGGAGTTCCTCCACCCAATGCCCTGCAGTGTCTGACTGCATCCATCATTTGATATAGAACATCAGAAGGAGTGCGTCAATTTCTCTATTGTATCATGAGATGTTACAGGTTCTGGGATTACCTGCTGTTACTTTTGGATTTACTCTCCACAGAACCTGCTCTCAGGACATTATCAAACACGTCTTATTATACATTTCTGATTGCCTCCAGTCTCTGAGGCTTACTGCTGGAGGCACCCAGCAGGGCACGTCTATGGGCGTCTGGGACCAAGTGGTTGACCACAGCAGTGTCCTGCCAAGCCATTGTAATGTTAAAACAACCACTGCATTCCTTGCAGTGCAGCACGAGCTCCGAGCCAGGATTGGAAAGTTACCGAACTCGGGGCCCATGATTTCCCAAAAGCTTCTTGGAGCTCAGATAATAGCTGCTCTGCTGTAAAACTAATAGAAAAAGATTATCTTTGA
Organism: Sebastes umbrosus; assembly: GCF_015220745.1. Taxonomy (NCBI): domain Eukaryota; kingdom Metazoa; phylum Chordata; class Actinopteri; order Perciformes; family Sebastidae; genus Sebastes; species Sebastes umbrosus. Next base: position 12,478 of record NW_023618489.1, on the reverse strand, counting down.
GTGAAAAGGACTTTGTGAACCCAGGGTTTTGAATTGGTGCATAAATAGTACAGTGTAATAATGCTGGTAAGCATCAGATTGAGATATAAAACACAGCTTTGACACTTGGGTGTGATTCTGCTCTGATTGATAATTTTAGACAATGGTTGCCAGTAGCTCTGCGTATTCTAGGAATGAGCACACACACCCAAATTCCTAGCTTTACTACTACCATCCACTGTGCCAGTTTGCCAAAACTGGGAAGCCATAAAACAATAAGGTTTTGTTCTTCTTTCTGGGTGAGAAATTAACGGGGGCCACATGGAGAAAACTGTCCTTCAAAGTTCATGAAATTTCAGCTTGGTCACAGTTCTTTCCGAGTAAAAGTGGCAATATTTCACATCACCGCAATGTCACTTTGCCGACTTTGAAGATTGGCTATGTCTATTTACAGTAGTTACTCCTAATGCTTGTCATCGTTGCCATGGGGTTGGATTCCACGTAAAAATCAGACGAAATCATGCAGCTTCACCAGAAACTCCTTAAGCTCAGACTTCAGCGGGGCCTCCAGCAGCGACCAGTCCACTGTAGACAGACCCAAATTCGGCTTTGCTGTAGCCTTCGACCTGCAGTCAGAGCTCCGGCAGGAGGTGGAGAGCTCTGTGTCCGGCAGCAGTGGCTCCCCATCCAACCACAAGCAGAGCTTCGCCTCGTTGCTCTGCCGGCTGGAGGCCCAGGCCGTATTGTTGGGCCTGCTGGAGGAAAGGGTGAACCGGAACCAGGACTGCGCGGGGCAGTCTCATTGTACTGCAGATCCAGCTGCAGTACAATGAGAGGCTTTCTCCGGTGCTCGGAAAAACTACCACATTTCTCCACTGGTATTGCCAAAATCAACACAAAATTAAATGTCCTTGTAGTAGTTCTAAAGCGATGATAGGTAGAATGTTTTTGGCATCACTGGGCAAAAATTCCATAATAAGCTTTCAGAATATTGTAATTAAAGTGTTCTGAGAGAAAACTAGACTTCTGCACCTCCTCATGGCTCTGTTTTCAGGCTTTAGAAAAACTAGCCCGTGATGGGAGACTTTGGCCAATCACAGGTCATTTCAGAAAGAGAACGTTCCTATTGGCTGTTCATTCAACAGAGGCAGATGCCAATCACTCGCAAACTCCGATCAAACGGTCAAACTAGGCAGCGCTGATCAAATACGAATTATTTATTCTGTTACTGTAATGCCTATTTCTCACATAAAATGTTGTCAGAAACATCTTGTAGTGTACTGTTTAGCTGTAAAATTAGAAAGTTTGCTCCGGCTGGTGGGCGGGACCTGGTATTTACTTTAACTGATCACAATATGGCATCCGGGTCACAAACGTTCTCATTTTACAGCTAAACAAGATGTTTCTGAAAACATTTTACGCAAGAAATAATCATTAGAGTAACAAAATATTGATTCATATTTGATCAGCGCTGCCTAGTTTGATCAGAGTTTGAAAGTGATTGACAGCTGCTCAGAGACGGCAAGGCTCCAGCTCGGCTCTTGTTTTTTTCCTAGGTCTGTGAAATCTTGCAGATGTTATTAGGAGCACCGGAGGACACAGAAGCCATGATTTTTTTATAGATTACCCGTCTCATGCTCTACTGACAGGATATAGTGACCGTTTTATAAAAATATATTTTTTTAATCATATTTGCTCCAATTCTACCCACTGCTGCTTTAAGGAGGGAAAAGTTGCTAATAAAGTAATAGCAGTAAATGCCTTTCAGCAAGGCATCTATTTGAGCTGCTTGGAAGCCCACAAAAAAAGACTTTGCCTTCTGCTGCCGAAGTGTGCGTGTGTTCTCCATCATAAAAGTTCCTCATTAACCTGAGATTTGAACCTGTGACCTCCTCAGTCACATTTCCAACAGGCTCTGCCAGCCCTCTCAGCTCAGCGCCCAGTTGACTTACAAACATGAGCTGATTCATTAATACTGCTGTTGGCACTGGCTCTGAACCACGCAGGACCTGGAAACTAAATATCTCAAGTGATGCTGTTTTACGTATATAGCAGCATTTATAAGACACTGGTGCAGCTTTTACAGTAGCTTTTCTGTTTTGTTTTGACTCACATGTTCTGTAGTAGGTGATTTATTTTCCTGTACTAAAAAGATCTTTGTCAGGCCGGTGTGTGCTCTGGCGTAATACTTTTCTGTCAACTTTATCTCCATACAGTCATATGCAAACATGCAAACACTCATAAACCAGCCCAGTCGCACAGCAGTTTGTGAAGTAGTCACAAAATGTAATGTATTGATTCGTGTACATAGACACAAATTTCAAATTTTTTTTGTGATGGTTAGCACAAAATCAATTCTTATCCACGAAATTGTGAACCGTGTCGAATAAAGAGCGGAAAACGCAGTAAAGGGACGAGCAGACCGATGTCCGTGTCCCGTGTGAAACCAGATGTCAAAGTTGATTTATTTGTCATGTAACTTCTGCACTTATGTTACAGCACTTCCAGAGTTATTTTAACCCAAACCACGATCTTTTCTAAAACTACCTAGTTGTTGTCACGTAACTTCCGCACTTAAGTTACGCCACTTCCGGTGTTATTTTAACCCAAACCACTATCTTTTCCTAAAGCTAACTAAGTAGTTGTTGTCACGTAACTTCCGCACTTAAGTTACGGCACTTCCGGAGTTATTTTAACCCAAACCACGATCTTTTCCTAAAGCTATCGAAGTAGATGTTGTCACGTAATTTCCGTACTTAAGTTACGCCGATCCGGTGTTATTTTAAACCAAACCACTATCTTTTCCTAAAGCTAACTAAGTAGTTGTTGTCACGTAACTTCCATACTTAAGTTACAGCAATTCCGGAGTTATTTTAACCCAAACCATGATCTTTTACTAAATCTAACAAAGTAGTTTTGTTGCCTAAGCCTAACCAAGTCGATCTACTCCTAAACCTAACTGAGTAGTTTTACTTTGAAAAGACTGGAGCGGAAATTGACACGTGTCACGTGTTGCTGGACATTTGGTGAAAAAAGCACAAAAAATACGTTGTTGAAAGTCGTGCTGAGTGTCACGATAAAAAAAAGGGAAATTTGTGTCTATGTACACGAATCAAATAGATTACATTTTGTGACTATTTGAAGAACTGCCTTGAGATGTGTTGCATAATCACATGCATTTCATTTGCATACAGAACGTTCTGTAAACACATGATTTGAATGAATTGCTTTGGATTTCTAGCCAATCTTAGACCTGTAATTGGGCTTAATTTCCTACGTGTTATCCAAATCAGATACTGCAACTTTCACATTACATGCACAGTCAGAAACCTGGCAGACACACAGCGGTACTTTGTGTGTCGGCTGTAAGCCTGGTACAAATCCCACTTCAGATATCAGTGTGGGGCTCCTGTGGTCTCAAACACAGCATCTTTCAGAGCGGTGGATAACTGCATCTATTCCCTGGACACATAAACAGACATCCCTTTCTCACTCTATCTCTCATTTCCCTTTTCTCTCGCAGCTATTATCTTCCCATCTATCTGTCATGTCAGACGAGCCCTTCGGTCCGGCCACACACTCGCCCCATTCACTAGATCAAATTGAATCTTTTTTGTGTAATTGCCGCGGCGCCGTGTACTGCCAAGTGTTTGTTTGAATTGGATGGGCTCTTGGTGCGTTTACGGTAACAGATAGGCAATCTCATCATCCTCCCTCCAGAGAGGTCCAATCCTCAAACCCACTCAGAACTTACATACAACATAAATAACATAACTTATTCAGTTCTAGGAGAAACAAACTGTGTCCCTCCTTGATGTGGCTTTATAATGCAATTCTACAAATCTAATTCATCTGTAAGCCCACTTTTCAAAGTCTCATTAATATCCATAAACACATCAAGGGAAGTTAATCAAGACGTTAAAAAATACTGGAGCTGAGTGTTCATGGAGGATTTAGGGCTATTTAGCTCTGGGTGAAGTGACTGGTTGTTTCCTTTTAGGGTTTGGCTTTTGGGAGAAATTGGTCTGATTAAAGGAAGCAAGGAGCCTACTCTGGCTGCTTCAAGCAGAGCTTTGAGAGATTTGTCTTGACCATCAATCTGGGTCCATTAACTGCTCTGTCCAGCGAACAGACTCTTATTTAACTTTATTTACTGGATGTCCATTTTTAAAAAGGTTGTAGAGTAAGGGCTCCAAAAAACTCTTCACAGCCCCGAGCCTGGATGAAAAATATTCAGGTTTCTTACCGAGAGACTCAGATATTTCAGTAGTACTCTTTCCATCGTTGGGCCTTCACCAGAAGCAGACTGCAGGCCATCTTGCATTCTGGGCATCAGCAACAAGGTTGTCAGCTGGTTAAAAAGACTGCTACTTAGGCCCTGTCTACACATTTACAGATATTTAAAAAAATATATATATTTTCCTCTACATTTTGGCCTCTCGTCCACACGCATACAGAGTTTTAGGTCACAAAAAACGGATATTACAATGGTCTCAATCGCTAGTTCAAGTCTTCTTCAATACAACATGATGTTCATTTAGTAAATTATGGTCCCATTTAGAGTCAAATAGACCATAAAGCAGGGTATGCTTTAGGGTTTTGGCTACCTTGTGATTGACAGGTCACTACCACAGTGTTGTCCATTTTGGATGTGTTTTTGTCTTAGAACTTTACTTTCAATAATTTCTTGTGACTCCCAACTCGTCAAATACCGCCGTTTGGTCAGTGCCCCTCGGCATCGGAAACTGACGCACGAAGGTACCCTTTAGACAACAGTATGTGACAGACCGGGCTTTAAACTTACTCCAATGTAAACCCAACCGCAGCATTATTCGACGGTCTGAGCAAGTGACGTAGTATTAATAGCGTGAGAGTCCATTCAGGGCGGGCGGGGGGGGGTTAGTGGGTGGGTCAAACAAACACAAGACTTTCAACCAAGAGACCGGTGTTTGTGTCCCACGTGAAACTAAAAGTAATGTTGACTTGTTTTGTCACGTCAGCCTTTAGTCACGTGACTCGTCAGTCCCATGAGTCACAAGTCAGTGACATTAACGTCAACCACGGCCGTTTCCTAACCCTAAGTGGTTGTGTTGCCTAAACCTAACTTCCTGTGAAAACGGAAGTTTATTTTGAAAGGACACTGTGCATGTAACGAGCGTATATTGCCACGCCGTCCCCGGTCCGTCCAAAAGTAACGCAAGAGGGGTACCCCGTGCGTCGGTCTCCAACCAAGCGGCCGTATTCGACGAGTTGGGAGTGAGAATGTGTTGGGTGTAATCAGGCCTTAATGCTTCAACGCAGTAGTCAACAGGCAAGTAACGTCACAGGTTTGTGATGGTTGATTGTTTGTGACTTTTTGCACTGCATTATGGGAAAATTTGTGTTTATTATTCAGGGTATAAGGAGAGAATTCGATCATCCATTCCAAAATCCCCTCCAGTCAGCAAACAGCTGACAGTGGTAGCATACTGAAGACATGGAAAATGTGAAATAGTCCACCATATTTCAAACAGGATCATAAACTAATGGTGCCAGCGACTATTACCATTTCAGAACACACTGTCGGCTATCAAACCCTCTGTTTCGTAGGGATCGTACACATCTGATGCACAGGAGCAGGAGGGGAAGATTTTAAGACTTAATAGTTTCAACACTTTCTACCCCCGCGTCTGTTAGTTTGCATAAGCATTTGCCTGCCATGTAGACGCTTCTTGCATCTGGGTTCATATGTCTTTTTTTACTGGGAGCAGTGCTTTCAATATTGAGGCCCGGGATAGTGTTTGTTATAAAACAGTACCTCCCGTGGGATATCTGCTTTCTCTGTTACACAGGAATGTACAGAAATTGAGACCTTGTGAAGACTTCGGAGTAAGGCATCCAAGAGAGAGGTAGAAACACACACACACACACACATACACAGAGAAAGTGTGCCTGAGTTTTGTCCCGAACACAGAGTTTTAAACACTACCACATGCTAGGAATCCAGCAGCGAGAGAGAGTCTCACACACACACATACACACACACATACACACTGTGTACACACATGGTTGCGTCTGTGCATGACAGAGTGTGTGTTTTTTGTATTTCTGTTCACTCATCTGAGCGTGTGTGTGAGTGTTGGAGAGAAAGAGTGGACTTAGTTTGACTGTATTCTCCACTGTTGCCGGCCCAGACCAATTATAAGACTGATTAGGCTGTACTTGGCAGAAAACCATGAGGCTCTGCTTAAAGCCCAGTAAGAAACCTAGCCAAGGAGTCTAACGTGTTGTTTAACTCAGTCACTCACACACTCAATGATGCTTATTACAATTCACAATAGTTCTGCGAAAGAATTATGTAATAAGATGCATGGCCAGTCCGAAAATGTGTTTTCCAGAATCTGTCATCGTCGTTAGCGTTACAGTTTCTTCTGTGGTCGGACTATTCTCTGCCCCCTCTGTGTGTGCGTGTGTGTGCGTGTGTGTGTGTGTGTGTGTGTGTGCGTGCGTGTGTGTGCGTGTGTTCTCCATTTAATTTTCCCCACTTTAATATGAATGTCAGACCAGCCCTGGTCATTTCCAAACAGAAACCATTCATTCAGTAAAACGATCCCACATCACGCTCCAGAACCACAATGAGATGAGAAAATCACATCCAGCACATCTCGTTGGCGAATCTCAGTATATTATATTCAGTAGAGACGTCCTTTATGTGAATGGAGTAGAAGAAAAAGATGGAGCCTCCATATGTTGGGTTACGATGTGTGTATTTGTGCGAGTGGGAAGGCTCCATAAAGTGTTGCATTTGACACCTAAAGCAGCCGAAGAATTCATTTGATGTGCTGGGCTGATGAAGCCGATGAGCACTTGAATCCTGTTTGCATACTTAATTATGAGGAGTGCATTATTTAAAGGGGACATATGTTCATTTTCCAGGTTCATACTTGTATTTTGGGTTTCTATTAGAACAGTTTTACATACTTTAATGTTCAATCAAAGCCCAGTCTGCTCTGATTGGCTTGCGAAAAAAAATATGGTACACCCAAAGAACGTATATTGCTAAGAAATGAAAGTCAGTTGTTTGTTCCATTGCAACGCCAGCGCCCAGCAGCAAAGCTACGCCTCCGCCATTTTGGACTGAAAGCGCCATATGAAAGTAAAACAATTTCTATTCTATTGTCATAATTTGAATGTCTCTACCGAAATTTCCTGTGTTGAACGATGAAAATATTATAAATATGCATACTATTTTAACTATTCACTGCTACTTACTTATTTATTTTTCAACTTTTTTGCCCGGCTGCTTCTCAGAGGAGCATAAAGTGAGCGATGGACATAAATGGAAGTTAGAAATGTGTAAGAGATTGACAAAATAGCTCTGTTATTCTAATTAAGACCTCAACCAATTAAGGACTGCTCCGGAAAGCCCTACCCGATTTTCCAACCTGACCAGCGTTAATCTATGATCTATGGTGTCGAATGCCGCGCTGAGATCTAGTAAAACCAGAACTGATATTTTACCTGAATCAGAATGCAGCCATAACAGTATGACCACTGAGAGGTGAAGTGAATAACATTGATTATCTCGTTACAATGGCACCTGGCAGTGGGGGATATATTAGACAGCAAGTGAACATTTTGAACTTTGAACTTTGTGTTGGAAGCAGAAAAAATGGGCAAGTGTAAGAATGTGAGCGACTTAGACGAGGGCCAAATTGTGATGGCTAGACGACTGGGTCAGAGCATCTCCAAAGCATCTAGCATCAAATTTGCTCCATTTAAGTCCAGTGCAATATTTTACAGTGCAAAGAGCATTTCAAGGATCGGCTCACCTAAAATAGAAAAAAGAAATCCCACTCACCTGTGGTCACTTTTTCATCTGATAGAGAGTAGCATGCGAGAAAAACAAAACAATTGGAATTGCAAAACACTACAGTCAGGTAAGTAAGAAAATCTGTTGGGTTTTTTTTTGGTTGAACCAACCCTTGTAAACAACATACAAATCTATTGACCCCTATAATAATTCAGGTGAGTCAGTAAGCATAATCTAACCAATGTTTTTGAAACTCTTGAAAATATAGTACATAATCATATATCAAAAGCGTTTACCTTGTCATGGCCTACAATGACTGGTTAAACTCCTAATTTTAATATATAAATCCACTGTATTGGTGTACCTCTGGTCTGAACTACTGTATATTGGTTAATGCAGTATGACAATGATAAAATGCATGTACTGATTGAAGTTTTTAATCTACTGTACAGATGTGGTTTTACCATCTGTGAGTTAAGAGTGTCTATGCAGCGTGGTTTGGCCATTGATTATATCAAGTAACAGCCCAAGGTCCTCCTGGCACTCTGTCTGCCACTTGGCGAAGAGAAGAAGAGCTTTCTCTCTCATACATAAAATAAATAGTTCACTCTTCTCATCAGATGCATTCACTTTGATGGTTTTCCAGAGTGTGAGTCACCACCGGCAGAAGATTAAAAGCGGTTCAGTGACATTCTTTTGCGTCATTTTGTGTACTTACGCTTGGACTCAAACAAACAGTTTCCCAAACAGAAACAACAGACGTGGTCAGCCAACCTCATTCAAGGATGCACTTTCACTCTGACACCAGCCCGTTCTCATTGCCAGGGCGTCAAAAACTGACGCTTTGTAAAGGCAAATTTGTTTTAATGCCACTAATTTCTTTAACGCATTAATGCAACCTGCGATTTTTAGGTTGTAGCAGGTTCAGTTTAAAAGCTAGAGTAAAGCTTCAGGCATCATATGAAACATGCACCATATACACAACCTAAGGAATCCATTGGCATCAACCATGTCATACTAGTGTGGCGCAAAATGGTCTAAATAATGCTCCAAACTTAAGCTGAATTTTGGCGACGAAAAACTGGCATGGCCATTTTCAAAGGGGTTCCTTGACCTCTGACCTCAAGATATGTGAATGAAAATGGGTTCTATGGGTACCCACGAGTCTCCCCTTTACAGACATGCCCACTTTATGATAATCACATGCAGTTTGGGGCAAGTCAGAGTCAAGTCAGCACACTGACACACTGACAGCTGTTGTTGCCTGTTGGGTTTGAGTTTGCTATGTTATGATTTGAGTGTATTTTTGATGTTAAATGCAGTACCTGTGAGGGTTTCTGGACAATATTTGTCATTGTTTTGTGTTGTTAATTGATTTCCAGTAATAGATATATAACATATATTTGCATAAAGCAAGCTTATTTGCCCACTGCCATGTTAAGAGTATAAAACACTTGAAAAATCTCCCTTTTAAGGTACATTTTGAACAAATAAAAAATGTGTGATTAATTTGCGATTAACTGTGGACCGTCATGCGATTAATCACGATTACATATTTTAATCGATTGACAGCCCTATTACAAATGCATCCAACAGTATCAAGTGCAGGAAGCATGTGTAGTTAAGTATGGTACTCATTCCAGCAATATAAAGATACAAATACTAATTGACGCACAACTGTTGCACTCTGTTGTTTTGTTGGGCCTCAGTGGCAGCAGTCACGGAGGGTTGGTTGTAGATGGGTTTTTTTTTTTTTTTCTCTGCTCTGTTTTACAACCTTTCCTGCTCTCTGGCCTGCTTCCCTTTGCTCTCAGCAGGCTGGCTGGGTCTGTGGGAGGAATCAAAGACTCTGCTCACTTCATTATATAAGAGCACTGCTGCTTGTTATTATCAACCTTTCTGAACCGTCTTTCAGGCTTTTAACTTCCACAAGCTGTCAAGTGTCATCTCGGGCTGACACTATATAGCGACCATCCCCTCTTCATAGTAGTAGTAACATTATTAGCAGCAGAAGTAAGAGTAAAAGTAGTATTGAGTTACTGTTCAAACAGCGAGGTTGTAGCATTAAGTTCATTTTGTCAACCAAAACTATGATGAAGAATATTGAAAAATAATGCACAAATGGTGAACTTTTTCATGAACTGATTGCTGATAAGGTCAAATGTGTCCTCCTCCATTCAAAGCTCTTCTTATGTAGTTGATTTAGCTGCTTGACCTGTTGCTCTAATAAGCACCTTGTATTTTCAGCAACGTTATGTCTCCGCTTGTAATGTCAGCTAACGTTACAGGAAAACAGCAACGGATTAGCACATACAATCCAACTGAAAATTAAACAGCTGGCACAAACCATGAAAACAGACAGGCTAGCACCAAAGAGTATAGAAGCGAAGGGACGAAACTCTGGTGTTTTTTTGACAACAGCAGCTCGATGGCGCTGCGGTAGCGCTGCCGAGTTGGAGTTTGGAAAGACGGTCCACCATTGCATGTGAGTTCACCCTTACAGGGGCTTGTGCTAAACAGCATCCCAAAGTTTGTTCTTCCTACACAAGCAATGAGAAAAGCTAAGTCAGAGCAGTCCGAGTTGTCTGACCAGAGTCGGCCTTCTCGGAGAGAAGACTTGGCTTCAGGGAAAGGAGCAGGTAAAATTGTTTTCCATCCCGTTACCATCACTGTCAAGAGAGGAGTGTATAAAGGAACAAGCTTTCGATCCCACACTGAAATCCTTGTTTGAGTTGGTTGGTACAGAAAGTGCTCAAGAGTGCTCCTAGTGGCTACTTTCTGGAGGATGGGTTGCTTTTGAGGCAGTGGGCCCGGGTAGTGAACGGTGTGCAGGTAGACAAGGTTGTTCAGGAGGTGTTGCCCTCAAAGTTTAGAGACCTTGTGTTGAGAACATCACATGATGGAGTGGCGTAGGGGTAAAGAAAACATTTGACAGAGTGCGCCGCCATTTCTTCTGGCCTCGTCTGAAGAGGGATGTAGAAATGTACTGTAAAACTTAACTGGAAAGCCCAACCAACTTTATGATCGTAAGATGGAAACCCAACTATTTGAGCCAAGGGATCAAGTTTTGGCCTTGTTGCCTATCGTTGGTTCACCGTTCCAGGCAAGGTTTAGTGGGCCCTACACAGTCAAAAGTCATACTGTAAGGGTACAACAAAATAGCTGTGCCAGGCACAAGGAAAGGAGTTGAGGATGAACAAACTGGGAGATGAGAAAGGGCTAAGGTAAAGCAAAACACATGGCTGCGCTAGTGTTTGTGGATATTATGTTGTACAATTAAAACAGGCTTACATTGGCTACCCCTGCCTTCAGTATGGAAATGTAATGTGCCTATGAATTAGTTTTCAGCCATTTGATTAACATTTGAGGCGAAAGCGATTATGAGTCGCCACAAAGTCAAATGGCTAATTAGACTATTCTATTATTGGTCACTGTGCATTCTGCCCCAACTGCCCTTTCAGTGACATTCTGTTATCAATGGTGTTAACAGGAGTTGAAGAATCCCCCCCACCAGGCACAGGCACGGACAGTGGTGAGGAAACAGCAGCTGCTTGGCCGTGGTTTGATGCTATGCTGGAGGCACTTGGAAAGGCCGTCCATTCAGCCTCCCAGCCTCATTGCCTCATGCTCGGTGCACAACCATGGCCAGACTGCTGCTGAAGCCTTGTCCTCTCTGGATGTGAAGAGCCTTTACAAATGTCCCTCCTGCCTGGCACAGGTAGTGAGGAGGAATCCATTCCCTCCACCTGCTCCCAGCCACCCATTAAAAGGCCCAAAGGAGGGGTGGGGGCATGTTGGCCTTCCTCAAAAAGCAGGCTGAAAAGGAGGAAGCAAGGGATGCTGCTCTATACAACCATAATGAATGATGCCTTGGCCTTTTTGATTTTTGCTTTTTGCAAAGCTCTTCAGTTGCTGAATGGATGAAATAGTATTGAGCAACACATCGCTTCATCACAGCTGTTCCCGACCACATTTATATTTTCTCATCACCAGGGCATACTTGCAAAGTGACTGACCTACTCTGTGAAATATACAAGCTAAATATAATGATCACACAGATGAAAAAAAGGAGTCTAGCAGTAATGGAACACATGTAGGCTATAAATGGAGGACATAGCCACCATGTTGTCCTGTTTACTAAATACTTCTATTTACATTCAGACACTCTAAATTTATTATTTAGAATAGTTTGGCCAGTTGGAAACCCCTTTACCACTGAGATTTAATGATGTTAGTATTTCTTAGGCAGCCCATGGCAGAAAGATCCACTGTAATAAATATAACAAACACTGTGTGAAAGAAAAGGCAAGTTTTAGAGTTATTAAAAACATCTTGAAGGCATTAAATGTAAAAATGCATGACAAAAACAAGATGAAACCTTCACTAAAAATAGATTAAAATGTCTTTAGTTTTTGTTGACTAAAATTAACAATGATCAAACAACTAAATCTGACATATATACACACATATATATGTATATATATATATATATATATCAAAACCCTGAGACAAAAACTTCATCTAAATTAATTCATTTTAATTTAATTAATCAAAATTACCACAAACACAAATAGTAATAGTCACAAACAGCAGCTGTAATCTTTGTACTAGTAATACCAATTGTAAGAGTAGCAGTACTAATAGCTGTGGTATAGTAGCATTGGTAACAGCAGCAGTAGTAATGGCACTACAGAGTGAAATGACAGG